>NC_048593.1:39902712-40000212 GCF_013265735.2 Oncorhynchus mykiss
TCCAAAGAGGTGCATTTATATGTTTTTGCCCTGATTCCACTAATCAAGTCATCATCAAACCTTTGATTAATGGAATGAGGCCTGTGGTGTATGAAACTAGGGTAAAACCAGAAAAGTGCATTCTGGGTCCTCGGGACCAGGATGAAGAAACACTGGGTTAGATTAATTAAATAACTCTCCGCACATCACCATCATCCTGATGATTGGCAGACATTTCATTTCTGATTCAGAGAGAGAGAGGTAGGGGGTAAGAGAGGGAGAGAGAGAGAGAGGTAGGGGGTAAGAGAGGGAGAGAGAGAGAGAAAGAGAGAGAGAGAGGGGTAGGGGGTAAGAGAGGGAGAAAGAGAGAGGTAAGGGGGTAAGAGAGGGAGAGAGAGAGAGGTAAGGGGGTAAGAGAGGGAGAGAGGAGAGAGAGAGAGGTAGGGGGTAGGGGGTAGGGGGTAAGAGAGGGAGAGAGAGAGAGAAAGAGAGAGAGAGAGGTAGGGGGTAAGAGAGGGAGAGAGAGAGAGGTAGGGGTAGGGGGTAAGAGAGGGAGAGAGAGAAAGAGGTAGGGGTAAAAGAGGGAGAGACAGAGGTAGGGGGTAAGAGAGGGAGAGAGAGAGAGGTGGGGGGTAAGAGAGGGAGAGAGAGAGAGAGATAGGGGTAAGAGAGGGAGAGAGAGAGGTAGGGGGTAAGAGAGAGAGAGACAGAGGTAGGGGTTAGAGAGGGAGAGAGAGAGAGAGAGGTAGGGGGTAAGAGAGAGAGAGACAGATGTAGGGGGTAAGAGAGGGAGAGAGAGAGAGGTAGGGGGTAAGAGAGAGAGAAAGAGGTAGGGGGTAAGAGAGGGAGAGAGAGAGAGGTGGGGGGTAAGAGAGGGAGAGAGAGAGAGGTAGAGGGTGAGAGAAAGAGGTGGAGTCCTATAGAGAAGAGTTGGTTCATCTACTTCTCCTTCCCCTCTGATGTTTATTAATCATCGACTGACCTGAACTCTTTTTTCCGAGGTTTAGGGACGGCTACTAGCAATAATATCTCATCAGAGAGAAAACACACAGTCTGTGTCCCGAATGGTACACCTGGTAACGGCTCCTGGTCAAACGCAGTGCACTATTTAGGGAATAAGGTGCCATTTATGACAGGACAGGCACATGAGAACAGTATTTCTGTCGTCATGACGATTTAAAATAATCCCTCCTAATCCCGGTACTGTAAATGTTACCGGATCAGATTCCTCTCCCGGTACACGCCCATACTGGTCAGGGGCACACACAGGTACACGCCCGTACTGGTCAGGGGCACACACAGGTACACGCCCGTATTGGTCAGGGGCACACACAGGTACACGCCTATACTGGTCAGGGGCACACACAGGTACACGTCCGTACTGGTCAGGGGCACACACAGGTACACGCCCATATTGGTCAGGGGCACACACAGGTACACGCCTATACTGGTCAGGGGCACACACAGGTACACGTCCGTACTGGTCAGGGGCACACACAGGTACACGCCCATACTGGTCAGGTACACGCCCATACTGGTCAGGGGCACACACAGGTACACGCCCATACTGGTCAGGTATACGCCCATACTGGTCAGGGGCACACACAGGTACACGCCTATACTGGTCAGGGGCACACACAGGTACACGTCCGTACTGGTCAGGGGCACACACAGGTACACGCCCATACTGGTCAGGTACACGCCCATACTGGTCAGGGGCACACACAGGTACACGCCCATACTGGTCAGGTATACGCCCATACTGGTCAGGGGCACACACAGGTACACGCCCATACTGGTCATGGACACGCCCATACTGGTCAGGTACACGCCCATACTGGTCAGGTACACGCCCATACTGGTCAGGGGCACACACAGGTACACGCCCATACTGGTCAGGGGCACACACAGGTACACGCCCATACTGGTCAGGGGCACACACAGGTACACACCCACACTGGTCAGGTACAAGCCCATACTGGTCAGGTACACGCCCACACTGGTCAGGTACACGCCCACACTGGTCAGGTACACGCCTATACTGGTCAGGTACACGCCCATACTGGTCAGGTACACGCCCATACTGGTCAGGTACACGCCCATACTGGTCAGGTACACGCCCACACGGGTCAGGTACACGCCCATACTGGTCAGGTACACGCCCATACTGGTCAGGGGCACACACAGGTACACGCCCATACTGATCAGGTACACGCCAATACTGGTCAGGTACACACCCATACTGGTCAGGTACACCCCCATACTGGTTAGGTACACGCCCATACTGGTCAGGTACACGCCCATACTGGTCAGGTACACGCCCATACTGGTCAGGTACACACCCATACTGGTCAGGTACACGCCCATACTGGTCAGGTACACGCCCATACTGGTCAGGTACACGCCCATACTGGTCAGGTACACGCCCATACTGGTCAGGTACACGCCCACACGCTCTCTTAGAAAAACAATGTTCATTTATGTCTCAATAGGAGAACCCTTTTTGTTTCCAAGTCTTTTCAGTTCGATTTAGAACCCTCTGGGAAAGGGTTCTACCTGGAACCGAAAGGGTTATACCCAGAACTCAATAGGGTTCTACCTGGAATTCAATAGGGTTCTACCTGGAACTCAATATGGTTCTACCTGAAACCAAAAGGGTTCTACCTGGAACTCAATATGGTTCTACCTGAAACCAAAAGGGTTCTACCTGGAACTCAATATGGTTCTACCTGAAACCAAAAGGGTTCTACCTGGAACTCAATATGGTTCTACCTGAAACCAAAAGGGTTCTACCTGGAATTCAATAGGGTTCTACCTGAAACCAAAAGGGTTCTACCTGGAATTCAATAGGGTTCTACCTGAAACCAAAAGGGTTCTACCTGAAACCAAAAGGGTTCTACCTGGAACCAAAAAGGGTTATCCTATGGGGACAGCTAAAGAACCCTTTTAGGTTCTAGATGAGGTTCACACACAGTATATTTGGTCTGAAACACAGATCAGGTGAGTTTTGTCTGGACCATGGCCAGAGGTACTACGACTGGCTGATAGTTGTGTGAGTAAGTTTTGATTGGCTGTTACTGAGAGTCTTCTCAGTGTGTTTCTCATGAAGGCTTGACCTGTGACCTGGATATGGTCAACAGAGACAGAGGAGGTAGTGTTCTGGCTTTTCTGGGCCCTTCTTCTCAAGACCATTTTCTCCCTCCCTCCCTCACTCCCTCCTCCTGTCCTTCTCTCTCTCCTCCCTCCCTCCATCTCTTCTCTCTCCTCCCTCCCTCCCTCCCTCCCTCCCTCCCTCCCTCCCTCCCTCCCTCCCTCCCCCTGTCCTTCTCTCTCCTCCCTCCCTTCTTTCTCCGTCCTTCTCTCTCTCCTCCCTCCATCTCTTCTCCCTCCCTCCCTCCCTCCCTCCCTCCCTCCATCTCTTCTCTCTCTCCTCTCTCCCTTCTGTCTCCTCTTTCCGGTTCTGTCTCACCTTTCTCCTCCTCCCTTCTCCTCTGGGCCTTCAGTCTGTCAGAAATCAGAGAGAGAGAGTGAGACAAACTCCTATCCTTTCTCTCTCTCCTCTGTCCCACTTGTTCTCCTCTCTCTTCTCCTCCCACTCCTCTCCCTCCAGTTCTGGCAGAGGGAGTTAATGCTAGTCTAATATGCTAGTCTAATATGCTAGTCTGATATGCTAGTCTGATATGCTAGTCTGATGTGCTAGTCTGATGTGCTAGTCTGATATGCTAGGCTTTTTGCTTGTCTGATATGCTAGTCTAATATCCTATTCTAATATGCTAGTCTGATATGCTAGTCTAATATCCTATTCTAATATGCTAGTCTGATATGCTAGTCTAATATGCTAGTCTGATATGCTAGTCTAATATGCTAGTCTGATATGCTAGTCTGATATGCTAGTCTAATATGCTAGTCTGATATGCTAGTCTGATATGCTAGTCTAATATGCTAGTCTGATATGCTAGTCTGATATGCTAGTCTAATATGCTAGTCTAATATGCTAGTCTGATATGCTAGTCTGATATGCTACTCTAATGTGCTAGTCTGATATGCTAGTCTGATATGCTAGTCTGATATGCTAGTCTAATGTGCTAGTCTGATATGCTAGTCTGATATGCTAGTCTGATATGCTAGTCTAATGTGCTAGTCTGATATGCTAGTCTGATATGCTAGTCTGATATGCTAGTCTGATATGCTAGTCTAATATGCTAGTCTGATATGCTAGTCTGATATGTCTATGTCCTTTAGCTGCTAAAGTGTTAAATGGTCCTAATCTGTCCTCATTCATGGAATATTTACACAGAGACCCCGAGGTCACCGTGTGTGTGTGAGTCGACCCCTGGTAACCATGTTGTCTCTGCTCTAGACCTCACGGGTTTCAGTTACACATCTGGGTTATTCTGGTGCTCCGCTGGTCTAAAAGACCTGTGTGTGTGTGTGTGTGTGTGTGTGTGTGTGTGTGTGTGTGTGTGTGTGTGTGTTTGAGTGTCTGCTGTTTGGTGTGTGCCTCATTCCTTTCCTTTCCTCTCCTCTCACCACCCCTCCTCTCATCACTCCTCCTCTCACCACCCCTCCTCTCATCACTCCTCCTCTCACCACCCCTCCTCTCACCACCCCTCCTCTCATCACCCCTCCTCTCATCACCCCTCCTCTCACCACCCCTCCTCTCATCACTCCTCCTCTCACCACCCCTCCTCTCACCACCCCTCCTCTCATCACCCCTCCTCTCATCACCCCTCCTCTCATCACCCCTCCTCTCACCACCCCGCCTCTCATCACCCCTCCTCTCATCACCCCTCCTCTCATCACCCCTTCTCTCATCACCCCTTCATCACCCCTCCTCTCACCACCCCTCCTCTCATCACCCCTCCTCTCATCACTCCTCCTCTCTTTCCTTTCCTCTCTTCTCATCACCCCTCTCTTTCCTTTCCTCTCTTCTCATCACCCCTCCTCTCACCACCCCTCCTCTCATCACTCCTCCTCTCTTTCCTTTCCTCTCCTCTCATCACCCCTCCTCTCATCACCCCTCCTCTCATCACCCCTCCTCTCTTTCCTCTCTTCTCATCACCCCTCCTCTCTTTCCGTTCCTCTCTTCTCATCACCCCTCCTCTCATCACCCCTCCTCTCATCACCCCTCCTCTCATCACCCCTCCTCTCTTTCCTTTCCTCTCCTCTCATCACCCCTCCCCTCTCTCTTTTCCTTTCTTCTCATCACCCCTCCTCTCATCACCCCTCCTCTCTCTCTTTTCCTCTCTTCTCATCACCCCTCCTCTCTCATCACCCCTCCTCTCATCACCCCTCCTCTCTCTCCTTTCCTCTCTTCTCATCACCCCTCCTCTCTCTCTTTTCCTCTCTTCTCATCACCCCTCCTCTCGCGTCACCCCTCCTCTCATCACCCCTCCTCTCTCTCTTTTCCTCTCTTCTCATCACCCCTCCTCTCTCTCCTTTCCTCTCTTCTCATCACCCCTCCTCTCTCGTCACCCCTCCTCTCATCACCCCTCCTCTCTCTCCTTTCCTCTCTTCTCATCACCCCTCCTCTCTCTCTTTTCCTCTCTTCTCATCACCCCTCCTCTCGCGTCACCCCTCCTCTCATCACCCCTCCTCTCTCTCTTTTCCTCTCTTCTCATCACCCCTCCTCTCTTTCCGTTCCTCTCTTCTCATCACCCCTCCTCTCATCACCCCTCCTCTCATCACCCCTCCTCTCATCACCCCTCCTCTCTTTCCTTTCCTCTCCTCTCATCACCCCTCCCCTCTCTCTTTTCCTTTCTTCTCATCACCCCTCCTCTCATCACCCCTCCTCTCTCTCTTTTCCTCTCTTCTCATCACCCCTCCTCTCTCATCACCCCTCCTCTCTCATCACCCCTCCTCTCATCACCCCTCCTCTCTCTCCTTTCCTCTCTTCTCATCACCCCTCCTCTCTCTCTTTTCCTCTCTTCTCATCACCCCTCCTCTCGCGTCACCCCTCCTCTCATCACCCCTCCTCTCTCTCCTTTCCTCTCTTCTCATCACCCCTCCTCTCTCATCACCCCTCCTCTCTCATCACCCCTCCTCTCATCACCCCTCCTCTCTCTCCTTTCCTCTCTTCTCATCACCCCTCCTCTCTCTCTTTTCCTCTCTTCTCATCACCCCTCCTCTCGCGTCACCCCTCCTCTCATCACCCCTCCTCTCTCTCTTTTCCTCTCTTCTCATCACCCCTCCTCTCTCTCCTTTCCTCTCTTCTCATCACCCCTCCTCTCTCGTCACCCCTCCTCTCATCACCCCTCCTCTCTCTCCTTTCCTCTCTTCTCATCACCCCTCCTCTCTCTCCTTTCCAATCTTGATGGTTTTGAGGTAGAGGGGATGGTGGTGAGGTAGAGGTGAGGTGATGGTGTTAAGGTAGTGTGATGGTGTTGAGGTTGATGTGATGGTGTTGAGGTAGATGTGACGGTGTTGAGGTAGTGTGACGGTGTTGAGGTAGTGTGACGGTGTTGAGGTAGTGTGACGGTGTTGAGGTAGATATGACGGTGTTGAGGTAGATGTGATGGTGTTGAGGTAGTGTGAGGGTGTTGAGGTAGATGTGATGGTGTTGAGGTAGTGTGATGGTGTTGAGGTAGTGTGACAGTGTTGAGGTAGATGTGACGGTGTTGAGGTAGTGTGACGGTGTTGAGGTAGATGTGATGGTGTTGAGGTAGATATGACGGTGTTGAGGTAGATGTGATGGTGTTGAGGTAGTGTGAGGGTGTTGAGGTAGATGTGATGGTGTTGAGGTAGTGTGATGGTGTTGAGGTAGATGTGACGGTGTTGAGGTAGTGTGACGGTGTTGAGGTAGTGTGAGGGTGTTGAGGTAGTGTGAGGGTGTTGAGGTAGATGTGACGGTGTTGAGGTAGATGTGATGTGTTGAGGTAGATGTGACGGTGTTGAGGTAGTGTGACGGTGTTGAGGTAGTGTGACGGTGTTGAGGTAGATGTGACGGTGTTGAGCTAGATGAGACGGTGTTGAGGTAGATATGACGGTGTTGAGGTAGATGTGACGGTGTTGAGCTAGATGAGACGGTGTTGAGGTAGATATGACGGTGTTGAGGTAGTGTGAGGGTGTTGAGGTAGTGTGATGGTGTTGAGGTAGATATGACGGTGTTGAGGTAGATGTGACGGTGTTGAGGTAGATATGACGGTGTTGAGGTAGTGTGAGGGTGTTGAGGTAGTGTGATGGTGTTGAGGTAGATATGACGGTGTTGAGGTAGATGTGATGGTGTTGAGGTAGTGTGAGGGTGTTGAGGTAGATGTGATGGTGTTGAGGTAGATGTGACGGTGTTGAGGTAGTGTGACGGTGTTGAGGTAGTGTGAGGGTGTTGAGGTAGATGTGACGGTGTTGAGGTAGATGTGATGTGTTGAGGTAGATGTGACGGTGTTGAGGTAGTGTGACGGTGTTGAGGTAGTGTGACGGTGTTGAGGTAGATGTGACGGTGTTGAGCTAGATGAGACGGTGTTGAGGTAGATATGACGGTGTTGAGGTAGATGTGACGGTGTTGAGCTAGATGAGACGGTGTTGAGGTAGATATGACGGTGTTGAGGTAGTGTGAGGGTGTTGAGGTAGTGTGATGGTGTTGAGGTAGATATGACGGTGTTGAGGTAGATGTGATGGTGTTGAGGTAGTGTGAGGGTGTTGAGGTAGATGTGATGGTGTTGAGGTAGTGTGATGGTGTTGAGGTAGATGTGACGGTGTTGAGGTAGTGTGACGGTGTTGAGGTAGTGTGAGGGTGTTGAGGTAGATGTGACGGTGTTGAGGTAGATGTGATGTGTTGAGGTAGATGTGACGGTGTTGAGGTAGTGTGACGGTGTTGAGGTAGTGTGACAGTGTTGAGGTAGATGTGACGGTGTTGAGCTAGATGAGACGGTGTTGAGGTAGATATGACGGTGTTGAGGTAGATGTGACGGTGTTGAGCTAGATGAGACGGTGTTGAGGTAGATATGACGGTGTTGAGGTAGTGTGAGGGTGTTGAGGTAGTGTGATGGTGTTGAGGTAGTGTGATGGTGTTGAGGTAGTGTGATGGTGTTGAGGTAGTGTGATGGTGTTGAGGTAGTGTGATGGTGTTGAGGTAGTGTGAGGGTGTTGAGGTAGTGTGATGGTGTTGAGGTAGTGTGACGGTGTTGAGGTAGCGTGACGGTGTTGAGGTAGTGTGAGGGTGTTGAGGTAGATATGACGGTGTTGAGATAGTGTGATGGTGTTGAGGTAGTGTGACGGTGTTGAGGTAGATGTGACGATGTTGAGGTAGATGTGATGATGTTGAGGTAGATGAGACGGTGTTGAGGTAGTGTGAGGGTGTTGAGGTAGATGTGACGGTGTTGAGGTAGATATGACGGTGTTGAGGTAGTGTGACGGTGTTGAGCTAGATGAGACTGTGTTGAGGTAGATGTGACGGTGTTGAGGTAGATGTGACGGTGTTGAGGTAGTGTGAGGGTGTTGAGGTAGATGTGACGGTGTTGAGCTAGATGAGACGGTGTTGAGGTAGTGTGATGGTGTTGAGGTAGTGTGAGGGTGTTGAGGTAGTGTGATGGTGTTGAGGTAGTGTGACGGTGTTGAGGTAGTGTGACGGTGTTGAGGTAGTGTGATGGTGTTGAGGTAGTGTGAGGGTGTTGAGGTAGTGTGATGGTGTTGAGGTAGTGTGAGGGTGTTGAGGTAGTGTGATGGTGTTGAGGTAGTGTGATGGTGTTGAGGTAGATGAGACGGTGTTGAGGTAGTGTGAGGGTGTTGAGGTAGATGTGACGGTGTTGAGGTAGATATGACGGTGTTGAGGTAGATGTGACGGTGTTGAGCTAGATGAGACTGTGTTGAGGTAGATGTGACGGTGTTGAGGTAGATGTGACGGTGTTGAGGTAGTGTGAGTGTGTTGAGGTAGTGCGAGGGTGTTGAGGTAGATATGACGGTGTTGAGGTAGATGTGACGGTGTTGAGGTAGTGTGAGGGTGTTGAGGTAGATGTGACGGTGTTGAGGTAAATGTGACGGTGTTGAGGTAGATGTGACGGTGTTGAGCTAGATGAGACTGTGTTGAGGTAGATGTGACGGTGTTGAGGTAGTGTGAGGGTGTTGAGGTAGTGTGAGGGTGTTGAGGTAGATATGACGGTGTTGAGGTAGATGTGACGGTGTTGAGGTAGTGTGAGGGTGTTGAGGTAGATGTGACGGTGTTGAGGTAAATGTGACGGTGTTGAGGTAGATGTGACAGTGTTGAGCTAGATGAGACGGTGTTGAGGTAGATATGACGGTGTTGAGGTAGATGTGACGGTGTTGAGGTAGTGTGAGGGTGTTGAGGTAGTGTGAGGTTGTTGAGGTAGATGTGACGGTGTTGAGGTAGATATGACGGTGTTGAGGTAGATGTGACGGTGTTGAGCTAGATGAGACGGTGTTGAGGTAGATATGATGGTGTTGAGGTAGTGTGATGGTGTTGAGGTAGTGTGAGGGTGTTGAGGTAGATGTGACGGTGTTGAGGTAGTGTGAGGGTGTTGAGGTAGATGAGACGGTGTTGAGGTAGTGTGAGGGTGTTGAGGTAGTGTGACGGTATTGAGGTAGTGTGATGGTGTTGAGGTAGTGTGACGGTGTTGAGGTAGTGTGAGGGTGTTGAGGTAGTGTGACGGTGTTGAGGTAGTGTGAGGGTGTTGAGGTAGTGTGACGGTGTTGAGGTAGTGTGATGGTGTTGAGGTAGTGTGAGGGTGTTGAGGTAGTGTGAGGGTGTTGAGGTAGTGTGACGGTGTTGAGGTAGTGTGATGGTGTTGAGGTAGTGTGAGGGTGTTGAGGTAGATGTGACGGTGTTGAGCTAGATGTGACGGTGTTGAGGTAGATGTGACGGTGTTGAGGTAGTGTGAGGGTGTTGAGGTAGTGTGAGGGTGTTGAGGTAGTGTGAGGATGTTGAGGTAGTGTGAGGGTGTTGATGTAGTGCGACGGTGTTGAGGTAGTGTGATGGTGTTGAGGTAGTGTGAGGGTGTTGACGTAGTGTGAGGGTGTTGAGGTAGTGTGACGGTGTTGAGGTAGTGTGATGGTGTTGAGGTAGTGTGAGGGTGTTGAGGTAGATGTGACGGTGTTGAGCTAGATGTGACGGTGTTGAGGTAGATGTGACGGTGTTGAGGTAGTGTGAGGGTGTTGAGGTAGTTTGAGGGTGTTGAGGTAGTGTGAGGATGTTGAGGTAGTGTGAGGGTGTTGATGTAGTGTGACGGTGTTGAGGTAGTGTGATGGTGTTGAGGTAGTGTACAGTATATGCTTTAGGAGTTTAGACCAAACTGTCTCTCTCCAGATCACACTTCATAATATCCCTATAGGACTAATATCTAAACATGTTATACCTCTGACATCTGCTCTGTTACCTGGTATCTCTTTCCATACACACACACACACACAAGCAAGCACACACACGCGTGCTCACGCACACACAAAGGATGTCTGATGAGAGAGAGAGAGAGAGAGAGAGAGAGAGAGAGAGAGAGACAGAGACAGAGACAGAGACAGAGAGAGTCTCCTGTTCCTCCTCTCTCAGACATTCCTGGCAGCACACAGCCAGGGTTAGACTAAGGGATACCATTCACATACATCCTACACTGTAGGTTGGGTGGATGACTTAGTTTCAGAGAGGATATAGGACAGATAAAGCTGATTCATGTGTCTGAAAGGAGATGTTTCCTGGCACACTGACAGAGAGAGTTTCAAACTTCCATGGCCTTGTTTAATCATAATGGAGAATCTCCATTGGAAGTGATTTTCAGGAAAACCAGCCCTTAGAGTTCAGACATTACCTGTAATTTAGCTCTGCCTCACCTGTTAACCTGACTTCCTGTATAGACATCACACCCTCCTAGAATCATCACCTGTTATCCTGACTTCCTGTATAGACATCACACCCTCCTAGAATCATCACCTGTTATCCTGACTTCCTGTATAGACATCACACCCTCCTAGAATCAAGATCATCACATGTTATCCTGACTACCTGTATAGACGACACACCCTCCTAGAATCAGGATAATCCACTGTTAACCTGACTTCCTGTATAGACGACACACCCTCCTAGAATCAGGATCATCACCTGTTATCCTGACTTCCTGTATAGACGTCACACCCTCCTAGAATCAGGATCATCACCTGTTTACCTGACTTCTTGTATAGATGACACACCCTCCTAGAATCAGGATCATCATATTCAGGTTTTATTATGACTTTCTTGAGTTAATTAGGTTAATTAGGTTATCTCTCAACTGTATACAGGTGGACCCTCCTGGTTGCAATACATTGTGTAATAATGAACAAATTATGTTCTTCCTCTGGTCTCCACTCACAGCCACACGTGCTGTTTATAGTCAGAGTTGTGTGATATGACAAACGGTAATATAGCCACATATATATATATATATATATATATATATATATATATATATAAACGCAGCAAAAAAAGAAACGTCCTCTCACTGTCAACTGCGTTTATTTTCAGCAAATGTGTAAATATTTGTATGAACATAACAAGATTCAACAACTGAGACATAAACTGAACAAGTTCCACAGACGTGTGACTAACAGAAATTGAATAATGTGTCCCTGAACAAAAGGGGGGGTCAAAATCAAAAGTAACTGTCAGTATCTGGTGTGGCCACCAGCTGCATTAAGTAATGCAGTGCATCTCCTCCTCATGGACTGCACCAGATGTGCCAGTTCTTCCTGTGAGATGTTACCCCAGTCTTCCACCAAGGCACCTGCAAGTTCCTGGACATTTCTGGGGGGAATGGCCCTAGCCCTCACCCTCCGATCCAACAGGTCTCAGACGTGCTCAATGGGATTGAGATCCGGGCTCTTCGCTGGCCATGGCAGAACACTGATATACCTGTCTTGCAGGAAATCACGCACAGAACGAGCAGTATGGCTGGTGGCATTGTCATGCTGGAGGGTCATGTCAGGATGAGCCTGCAGAAAGGGTACCAGATGAGGGAGGAGGATGTCTTCCCTGTAACGCACAGTGTTGAGGTTGCCTGCAATGACAACAAAAATGATGCTGTGACACCCCAGACCATGACGGACCCTCCACCTCCAAATCAATCCCGCTCCAGAGTACAGGCCTCGGTGTAACGCACATTTCTTTGACAATAAACGCGAATCCGACCATAACCCCTGGTGAGACAAAACCGCGACTTGTCAGTGAACAGCACTTTTTGCCAGTCCTGTCTGGTCCAGCGACGGTGGGTTTGTGCCCGTAGGTGACGTTGTTGCCAGTGATGTCTAGTGAGGACCTGACTTACAACAGGCCTACAAGCCCTCAGTCCAGTCTCTCTCAGCCTATTGAGGACAGTCTGAGCACTGATGGAGGGATTGTGTGTTCCTGGTGTAACTCAGGCAGTTCTTGTTGCCATCCTGTATCTGTCCCGCAGGTGTGATGTTCGGATGTACCGATCCTGTGCAGGTGTTGTTACACGTGATCTACCACTGCGAGGATGATCAGTTGTCTGTCCTGTCTCCCTGTAGAGCTGTCTTAGGCATCTCACAGTACAGACATTGCAATTTATTGCCCTGGCCACATCTGCAGTCCTCATGCCTCCTTGCAGCATGCCTAAGACACGTTCACACAGATGAGCAGGGACCCTGGGCATCTTTCTTTTGGTGTTTTTCAGAGTCAATAGAAAGGCCTCTTTAGTGTCCTAAGTTTTCATAACTGGGACCTTAGTTGCCTACCGTCTGTAAGCTGTTAGTGTCTTAATGACCGTTCTTTAATTGTTTATGATTCATTGAACAAGCAGCATGGGAAACAGTGTTTCAACCCTTTACAATGAAGATCTGTGAAGTTATTTTTAGGAATTATCTTTGAAAGACAGGGTCCTGAAAAAGGGACATTTATTTTTTTGCTGAGTTTATATGTCTAAAAAGCAATGCATTTTCCATCATTGACCAACCTCAGGAGGACTGTGTGTGTGTGTGTGTGTGTGTGTGTGTGTGTGTGTGTGTGTGTGTGTGTGTGTGTGTGTGTGTGTGTGTGTCGTCCAGTCAGACGCTGACAGAGGCTCTTGTCTGAGAGAGAAAGAGAGAGAGGGAGGGGGCTAGAGGGAGAGAGAGAAAGAGAGAGCAGAAAGAAAGGAGGGGAGAGAGAGAGAAAGGGGGGGAGAGAGAAAGATAGAGAGAGAGAGTGAGAGAGAAGGAGAGAGTATGCATTCTGCAATGAGAGCAGCAGGAAACTTCAAACCCCCTCACATCTGGCATTGACACAGAACAGACAGACAGAGCCTGTATGTATCCAGGATGACCTGAAACATCTGCCGTTCATACATTCACAGCGAGGAATAGAAGAACCACGGACATTACAGTTAGGTTATATACTAAAGCGTGAACCGAAAATAGAGTACATTTGTTATTTTAATACGGCTTTGCCCTGTATTCAGATCGCGCGCGCGCTCTCTCTCTCTCTCTCTCTCTCTTGGTGCAGCAAGGTGACGCAGCGCTCGAGCCAGCAGCGAACCAGGTGACGACTTTTGCCGCAGGCAGCCGGTGCGCAACCAGCTTAGACATTCACCACGGGAATAATACGGAATAACTGTTTTCGGTGTCGTTGTAGCCTATATGTGTGTGGAAACCGGGTCGCTTATTATTATTATTATTATTATTATTATGTGTCGTTGTTTAATATGACGACGAAACGTAAGTCTGCTAAGCTCCAGCTGCGCCGGTCGATCAGCGAGCAGCTGCGGGATTCCACGTCCAAGGCTTGGGATCTACTGTGGAGGAATGTCCGGGAGAGGCGCTTGGCAGGTCAGTCAGTAGGGGGTTCTCCGCATTGCTATTTTAACCTAACCTAACCTTAACCCAACAGGGCTGGAAGATACCGTTAGGCTACATTGAGTTCATCTCCGCGAAACCTATGTGAACCTAAACCTGGGTTGGAAGAATTAAGAAACCGTTACATTAATTTAACCTTGAGGCCGAATAACGGTATATAAAGTACTAAACGGTCGGCTGTGATTCATGACTATGGTCATCTCGGTGTGTGTGTGTGTATTCGAGGACAAGGGCTTGTAATTTCTCAGGTCATGGTTAACTGTAGTCATGACAATCTGTGGATAAATAGGGTCCGCTGTAGGTTATTATTTCTGTCTCACTGTAGTCGTGTGCCAGTGACTGATCATGCCTATATTAGTAGTCGAGTTAGGCCTAATATTATCGATCATATTTATACATTATATTTAAATGTCAACAGGCTGCAGGTTATTCATATTCAGGTCGTTTCCAAAATTCGCCAATGCACCAACTTTTTTAAGGGACGTCATTCGGTCTGTAGCTATATGCGCTGAGTGGGATGGTTACTGCGCAAAGCTGGGGTGTTTGTGTGTGTGACTGGGGTGTTTGTGTGTGTGACTGGGGTGTTTGTGTGTATGACTGGTGTGTTTGTGTGTGTGACTGGTGTGTTTGTGTTGCAGCTGTCTGCCCTACTCAGCGTAATGTAATTACAGATATGTCTGCCTCTTAAACAAATTAAACGCATAACATTCCTCCATTCACATCCCTAATCTCACACACACACACACACACACACACACACACACACACACACACACACACACACACACACACACACACACACACACACAGTCTTGTACAGCTAACCTTGTTGGGACACACAATTCAGTCCCATTCAAAATCCTATTTTCCCTAAACCTAACTCTAACCCGTAATCTTATCCTAACCTTAACCTTAACCTTAAAACTAAAACTAACCCTAGCTCCTGACCCTAACACTAATTCTAACCTGAACCCTAACCCTTAATGTAATTCTAAACTTAATTCTAACCCTAACACTAATTCTAACCTTAATTCTAACCCTAACACTAATTCTAACCTTAATTCTAACCCTAACACTAATTCTAACCTTAATTCTAACCCTAACACTAATCCTGACCTTAATTCTAACCCTAACACTAATCCTAACATTAATTATAACCCTAACATTAATTCTAACATTAATTCTAACCTGAACCCTAAACCCCCTAGAAACAGCATTTGACCTCATGACGACTAACAAAATGTCCCCAGTTGGTCAGAATTGTATTTGTTTACTATTCTAGTGGGGACTTCTGGTCAAACACGTACACACACCCAAACACACATACCACAACCACACACAACCACACACAGTTTAAAATAATTTAAAGTTTAAAATAAAATAATACATTTGATTTGTTTTCTTTCTAGCTGTGCTCCTGCAGTGGTTTTGGTGATGAGTGATTGATGATATTTAACAGTTCTTAGAGTGCTCTGCTGATTGGTTGATTGACTTTGGGGGAAGGAAGTAGGAAGGAAGGGGATGTTGTTGTGAGTTTTCAGTGAGAGTGAGAGTCGAGCATTCCTCTAAAGATATAGCAGAGTAGGGCTACCTCAAGGCCCCATCATGCTTCCCATCAGAAACAGTTCCTATTATGATGACATTTTGTGACATTTTTGTTCGTTGTGGCCTTCAGCAATGCTTTTTTTCTGCTGTTCGTTCACACACATTTTCTCTCTCTCTCTCTCTCTCTCTCTTTCTCTCTCTCTCTCTCTCTGTCTCTCTCTCTCTCTCTCTCTCTCCCTCTCTCTCTCTCTCTCTCTGTCTCTGTCTCTCTCTCTCTCTCTCTCGCTCTCTCTCTCTCTCTCTCTCTCTCTCTCTCTCTGTCTCTGTCTCTCTCTCTCTCTCTCTCTCTCTCTCGGCAAGCCAAAATTCGTAAACCGACGTGTACACCCCTTCGTCGCTTGATTGGTCAACAGTAAGGATTCTTCAATGAAGTGTTTGTTGTCATTCAATTATACGACTCGTTTTCACACACATTTTTCAAACTTGAGAAATACTGCACCAAACATCCTAGTTAGATATACAATTGTGTGACTAAGATCTCTTCGGAAAAAAAACGTACATTTTAATGACAGATTTCTTGAGTTATCTTAGATTCATTTGGACTATTTTGAGGAAGTGAATACTGGCTACGGCGTCTCATAATGGACAAACAGTGCTGTTGCATGCTTTTTTTTCAAAAGTTTCAAGCGAACGTCGAGGTTACTTGTTGGGTTCACCTTGCCCGAGTTAGCTAGGCGCTAGGCTAGCCGAGGAATGCGGAAGGCATTACACTCAGCTAGACTCTGAGAATGGGCTTTTACAGCCAACCAGCCACTTTGACATGAGGGAACCTGTCCGTTATTGTTTTACATTGTAGGTGTGTTAGTCTATGTGAATATATGAACTACCCAGACCAGACGCTAGCTCACTACACAGCTCAGCTGTCTGCAACACACCAGACACTCCTCTCCTGTTGGTCTGGAAACAGTTATTTCCAGTTTAGGCAAGCTAACTCGCTCAAGCTAACCCGGGTAAGCTAACTCGGGCAAGGTAACTGAGGCAAGGTAACTGAGGGAAGGTAACTCAGGCAAGGTAACTGAGGCAAGGTAACTGAGGGAAGGTAACTGAGGCAAGGTAACTGAGGGAAGGTAACTGAGGCAAGGTAACTGAGGGAAGGTAACTGAGGCAAGGTAACTGAGGGAAGGTAACTGAGGGAAGGTAACTTAGGCAAAGCAACTGAGGCAAGGCAACTGAGGCAAGGCAACTGAGGCAAGGTAACTCAGACAAGGTAACTCAGACAAGGTAACTGAGAGAAGTTAACTAGGTAATTGAGGTCTGAAAATTACTGTTTGCCGTTGTGGGGTAGATTATATAGGTTGATGAATGAACAAATGAGTGAATTAATTATTGAATTAATTAATGAATGCATAATAAATGAATGTGTGAATGTGTAGTAGTGTCTCGATAGTGTTGTGGTGGCCTGGTGGCCAGTGTGTGTAAACTTTAGTAGATTATATCACTAAATAGGTTAATGAATGAATTAATAAATAAATTAAGGAATGTGTAGTAGTGTCTCGATAGTGTTGTGGTGGCCTGGTGGCCAGTGTGTGTAAACTGTAGTAGATTATATCGACTGGATTGGGTTGGAATCTAGAGGATTTTCGAGTAGGGGGAGGATGGGAGTGGATTTCTCCTCTTTGTGTGTGTTTGGGATTATATGACTTTAGTCTGTCTGTCTGTCTGTCTGTCTGTCTGTGTCTGTCTGACATCATCAGATGAAGGAGGAGAGGACTGTGATGCCAACAACATCCCACCTCTGGACAGAAGTTGCCTGTTGTCTGAGTTAACAGAATAGAATGTCTGGCTTCCATGTGTAGAACCTTTAGAAGAAGAACCTCAGTGTTTCGTGTTCTGTCTAAAGTCAGGGACTGTAGATCATACGGGGGTCACTGAGGTGATGTTATGAACCAGAGGATTCAGTTATCACATGGTCATCTTCATCATCATCATCATCATCATCCTCATCATCTATCTTCAACAGCATTAGGCTACTATGCTTTTTGTCATGGCAATACTGTCACGATGTGTTTACACTTGGTAATACTGTCACGATGTGTTTACGCTTGGTAATACTGTCACGATGTGTTTACGCTTGGTAATACTGTCACGATGTGTTTACGCTTGGTAATACTGTCACGATGTGTTTACACTTGGCAATACTGTCACGATGTGTTTACACTTGGTAATACTGTCACGATGTGTTTACGCTTGGTAATACTGTCACGATGTGTTTAAGCTTGGTAATACTGTCACGATGTGTTTACACTTGGTAATACTGTCACGATGTGTTTACGCTTGGTAATACTGTCACGATGTGTTTACGCTTGGTAATACTGTCACGATGTGTTTACACTTGGTAATACTGTCACGATGTGTTTAAGCTTGGTAATACTGTCACGATGTGTTTACGCTTGGTAATACTGTCACGATGTGTTTACGCTTGGTAATACTGTCACGATGTGTTTACGCTTGGTAATACTGTCACGATGTGTTTACACTTGGTAATACTGTCACGATGTGTTTACACTTGGTAATACTGTCACAATGTGTTTAAGCTTGGTAATACTGTCACGATGTGTTTACACTTGGTAATACTGTCACGATGTGTTTACACTTGGTAATACTGTCACAATGTGTTTAAGCTTGGTAATACTGTCACGATGTGTTTACACTTGGTAATACTGTCACGATGTGTTTACACTTGGTAATACTGTCACGATGTGTTTACGCTTGGTAATACTGTCACGATGTGTTTACACTTGGTAATACTGTCACGATGTGTTTACACTTGGTAATACTGTCACGATGTGTTTACGCTTGGTAATACTGTCACGATGTGTTTACGCTTGGTAATACTGTCACAATGTGTTTACACTTGGTAATACTGTCATGATGTGTTTACACTTGGTAATACTGTCACAATGTGTTTACACTTGGTAATACTGTCACGATGTGTTTAAGCTTGGTAATACTGTCACAATGTGTTTAAGCTTGGTAATACTGTCACGATGTGTTTACACTTGGCGATATTGTCACAATGTGTGTCTACACATGTCTTTGTAATTGTAGTGCAGAGACCTGCTCACTCTCTGGGTCACATTAGCAGTACAGTGATTGAATGGAAGGAAGCCGCTCAGGGATTTCACCATGAGGCTAAGAGTGACTTTAAAACAGTTACAGAGTTTAATGGCTGTGATAGAAGAAAACTGAGGATGGATCAACAACATTGTTGTTACTCCACAATACTAAGCTAATTGACAGTGTGAAAAGAAGGAAGCGTGTACACAATGCAAATATTCCAAAATATGTTTTCAAGCATAGTGGTGGCTGCATCATGTTATGGGTATGCTTGTCATTGGCAAGGACAAGGGAGTTTTGTAGGATAAAAATAAACGTAATGGAGCTATCCACAGGCAAAATCCTAGAAGAAAACCTGGTTCAGTTTGCTTTCCACCAGACACTGAGAGATGAATTCACCTGTCAGCAGGACAATAACCTAAAACACAAGGCCAAATTTACACTGGCGTTACCTACCAAGAAGACAGTGAATGTCCCCACGTGGCCGAGTTACAGTTTTGACTTAAATCTGCTTGCAAATTGTCATGACGTTGGCCTGTTGGGTGAGGTTTATGATCCCCATAAATACCCCCCCCCTCCCATTTCTCTCTCTCTCTCTGACTCTTGAAAAAGCCCTTTGTTAACATAGAGAACCATATTTCGGTAATCCAACCAGTTGAAAATATGCGTTGGTACTTAATGAATATGATGTCAGATCAGTTGGTATCTGAGACATGATTACTGATGATAGGACAACATAAACTGTAACTTGGACAATCTACACATTCTAGTAATCAGATTCACATGGAATTGTTGTGCAATTTAATTGTTTAAATATGAAACTATTTGTGAAAATATTAAATATAATTGTAGCTTCTTAAATCAGAGAACGGTTTGTCATAGGGAAACTCTGCTCACTCAGAGGTCCAAGTGAACAGACATGGGTTATAAACTATGAAACACGCCTTTCTTTCACCACTTTTTAAACCCGTTGACGAAAATTCAACTTCCTGTTCCAAGGACGTGCAGACTTGCGGACCCACATTGAAAGGTCAAAGATCACCTACAGAACTAAGCCAACCTCAGCGTGAGCTCTGGTTGAACGACAAGAACCGAACGAAATTAGCATTGAATCTCAACGTTAAGGTGACGACCTACACGCCGGAAGGATGAATTTCGACTATACCAGCCAGAATATAGCATGAGCACATAGCATGGCAACTTGGTATGAACTCTGAACTCTTATTCACTAAAGAAGTGATACCTCCTAGCCGTTGCGTTAGCAACAGCAGCTGTATACGTGGGCTAGGAGAGGACGGACAGAGTATCTGTCCTACTACACGACGACGGTACTACCAAGTATCCGTTCTACCACCAGACATTCTTCAAAGGACAACCCGGCCTTCCATCTACGACCAACCAATCAAAGCACAGCTCAGAGTAAAAATGTATTGCATTTTCCTTTTCCAAATGGGCGGTTATTTAGAATGCTTAAGATTCTGTATTTACGATACAGTAGCTGCCTACCGCCCGATAGAGACACACCATCCTATGATGGTGTCACGTTGATAGTTACTGAGCTCTTCAGTAAGGCCACAAAATATTTTTGTTCCTCAGTCTTCCTGCTCTTTCACTCAAACCCAACCCCCTCTCTTTGTGTAACCAGCTGTCGTAGCTGTTCCGTCCACCAGGGACGTTTTCTTGATGACATGATTTGTAATCAATGTATGATCCATTCTGTGTATATGTAATTCTGTGTGATTATTTAGGTATTTAGTGAATAAATAATTAAACCAAATTTTGTATTGCTGATTCAACTTGTTAGCCAGGGTTCGTGAAGCAAAACAAGAATTTACAACTTTCAGATGAGACTAAACAAGGTGACGATTAAATATTGACTGCTATTGATGTAAAAGATTACCAGATCTTTAAGAGTTTATTCGGAAGATAACAGCTCTATAATCATTATTTCGTGGTGCCCCGACTTTCTAGTTAATTACATTTACCTGATTAGCTTAATCAGGTAATATTAATTATAGAGAAATTATTTTCTAGAATAGCATGTCATGTCACTTAATACGGCATAGCCAAAGACACGACAAAATCTATGACAAGACTTGAAAATGGTTGTCGAGCAATGATCAACAACCAATTTGACAGAGCTTGAAGAATTTTAAGAAGAATAATGGGCAAATGTTGCACAATCCAGGTGTGCAAAGCTCTTAGACTTACCCAGAAAGACTCACAGCTGTAATTGCTGCCAAAGGGGATTCTAACATGTATTGACTAACATGCATGGACTCTAACATGTATTGACTCACATGTATTGACTCTAACATGTATTGACTCTAACATGTATTGACTCTAACATGTATTGACTAACATGTATTGACTCTAACATGTATTGACTCTAACATGTATTGACTCTAACATGTATTGACTCTAACATGTATTGACTAACATGTATTGACTCTAACATGTATTGACTCTAACATGTATTGACTAACATGCATGGACTCTAACATGTATTGACTCTAACATGTATTGACTCTAACATGTATTGACTCTAACATGTATTGACTAACATACATGGACTCTAACATGTATTGACTCTAACATGTATTGACTAACATGTATTGACTCTAACATGTATTGACTCTAACATGTATTGACTAACATGCATGGACTCTAACATGTATTGACTAACATGCATGGACTCTAACATGTATTGACTCTAACATGTATTGACTCTAACATGTATTGACTCTAACATGTATTGACTCTAACATGTATTGACTCTAACATGTATTGACTAACATGTAATGATTCAGGGGTTTGAATACTTATTTACTCAAGATATGTTAGTGTTTTATTTTTCATAAATTCTTTAACAAATGTAAAAACAAATCTTCCACTTTCACATTACAGAGTATTTTGTGTAGATTTTTGAAAAAGATAAATCACCATTAAATCATGTTTTAATCCCACTGTAACACAACAAAATGTGGAAAAAAGTCAAGGGGTGTGAATACTTTCTGAAGGCCCTGTGGATATACAATACATGAACAAAAGTATGTGGACACCTGCTCGTCGAACATTCCAAAATCATGGGCATTAATATGGAGTTGGTCCCTCCCTTTGCTGCAATAACAGCCTCCACTCTTCTGGGAAGGCTTTCCACTAGATGTTGTAACATTGCTGTTATAACAGCCTCCACTCTTCTGGGAAGGCTTTCCACTAGATGTTGGAACATTGCTGCGGGGACTTGCTCCTATTCAGCCACAAGAGCATTAGTGAGATCGGGCACTGATGTTGGGTGATTAGGCCTGGCTCACAGTCGGCGTTCCAATTCATCCCAAAGGTGTTGGTTGGGTTGAGGTCAGGGCTCTGTGCAGGCCAGTTAAGTTCTTCCACACCGATCTCGACAAACCACTTCTGTATGGACATCGCTTTGTACACAGGGGGCATTGTCATGCTGAAACAGAAAAGGGCTTTCCCCAAAACTGTTGCCACAAAGTTGGAAACTCAGAATCTCCTGGCATCCGCCGAACCCAGATTCATCCGTCAGACTGCCAGATGGTGATTCATCACTCCAGAGAACGCGTTTACAGTGCTCCAGAGTCCAATGACGGCGATCTTTACACCACTCTTGGCGTTGCGCGTGGTGATTTTAAGCTGGTGTGCGGCTAATTCGGCCATGGAAAGCCATTTCATGAAGCTCCCGATGAACAGTTCTTGTGCTGAAGTTGCTTCCAGAGCTAGTTTTGAACTCGGTAGTGAGTGTTGCAACCGAGGACAGAGGCAGTTTTGAACTCGGTAGTGAGTGTTGTAACCGAGGACAGAGGCAGTTTTGAACTCGGTAGTGAGTGTTGCAACCGAGGACAGAGGCAGTTTGGAACTCGATTTGTACGCGCTACTTGCTTCAGCACTCGGCGGTCCCGTTGTGGCCTGCCACTTCGCGGGCTGAGCCGTTGTTGCTCCTAGACGTTTTCACAATAGCAGCACTTACAGTTGACCGGGGCAGCTCTAGCAGGGCAGAAATGTGATAATCTGACTTGTTGGAAAGGTGGCAGCCTATGATGGTGCCACGTTGAAAGTCACGGAGCTTTTCAGTAAGGCCATTCTACTGCCAATGTTTGTCTATGAAGATTGCATGGCTGTGTGCTCAATTTTATACGCCTGTCAGCAACAGGAGTGGCTGAAATAATAGAATCCACAAATTATTTGCATATATAGTGTATATAGTATATATAATGGTGTGTATAGACAGTAGTTATATAGGATGGTGTGTATAGACAGTAGTTATATAGGATGGTGTGTATAGACAGTATACACTCTCTCCAAGATCGCATAGCAGTTCAGACGTCTTTTGTCCTCGTCTTGTCATGTCCTGTATATATATATATATATTTACAACTTTTTTCACATACATTTTATTTTTATTTTCCATCAACTCATCTTCTAAACACTCTCCTGCAACCAGCCTCACCAATTTATATTTATAAAAAATTATTATTTACCTCAGATCTGTAATCCTCCAAGAAGCTAGCCAGAAACTCCAAGAAGCTAGCCAGAAACTAGCCAGAAGCTAGCCAGGAGCTAGCCCAGAAGCTAATCCAGAAGCTAATCAGAAGCTAGTTAGCTTCTTTACTGGCAAATCGTTAGTATTCAGCTAACCACGGTTTGTGGTCATCAGCTATCCTTTAGCTCGAAAATCTATCGCCAGTTTTGTACGGCGCAGCGCGGCTCGGAACGGAACATACCGGACCAATTTTTCTCTCCATGTCCCTGGATTTCAACTGCTCTCTGGACATTCATACCCGGATCTCACAGCTAGCTAGCTGCTATCCGTGTGACAGTCGGCTTTCGTCGATTCCGGAGCAAACATCGATTGTTCCGGTGCTAGCCAGCTCCGTCAATCACTCCTGAGTTCCATCATTCACTCCTGGGCTGCAGTCACCTATCCGGACCCGTTTCACTGCCTACGCGGAGCCCCACCGGGCCTTCACAACTGGACTGCCGACGTTATCTACCTGAAGGAGATCCGGCTGGCTCCTCTGTCGCGACGTTACCTGAACGCCCATCTGCGGCCCGCTAACCGTTAGCTGTCTTACCGGCTGCTATCTGAATAGACAATCGGACAATTTATTTATTTTTATTATTATTATGTTTTCTTCTCGGGCCTCTATAACTATATCTATTGTTCTTATTTTTGTTGTTGTTGTGTGATTTGGATTAATCCCCTCTACCTCACGGAACCCCACTAATCTACTGACCGAACGCAAGAGGTGGCTAACAACAGACTCCATCCTATGCTAGCTTGCTACCGGTTGGCTCGGCTAGCTGTCTAAATCGCCGTGACCCTCAACCAACCTCTCCACTCACTGGACCCTTTTGATCACTCGACTAAGCATGCCTCTCCTTAATGTCAATATGTCTTGTCCATTGCTGTTCTGGTTAGTGTTTATTGGCTTATTTCACTGTAGAGCCTCTAGTCCTGCTCACTATACCTTATCCAACCTATTAGTTCCACCACCCACACATGCAATGACATCTCCTGGTTTCAATGATGTTTCTAGAGACAATATCTCTCTCTTCATCACTCAATACCTAGGTTTACCTCCACTGTATTCACATCCTACCTTACATTTGTCTGTACATTATACCTTGATGCTATTTTATCGCCCCCAGAAACCTCCTTTTACTCTCTGTTCCAGACGTTCTAGACGACCAATTCTTATTGCTTTTAGTCGCACCCTTATTCTACTCCTCCTATCTTCCTCTGGCGATGTAGAGGTGAATCCAGGCCCTGCAGTGCGTAGCTCCACTCCTATTCCCCAGGCGCTCTTTTTTGACGACTTCTGTAACCGTAATAGCCTTGGTTTCATGCATGTTAACATTAGAAGCCTCCTCCCTAAGTTTGTTCTATTCACTGCTTTAGCACACTCTGCCAACCCGGATGTTCTAGCTGTGTCTGAATCCTGGCTTAGGAAGACCACCAAAAATTCAGACATTTTAATTCCAAACTACAACATTTTCAGACAAGATAGAACTGCCAAAGGGGGCGGTGTTGCAATCTACTGCAAAGATAGCCTGCAGAGTTCTGTCCTACTATCCAGGTCTGTACCCAAACAATTTGAACTTCTACTTTTAAAAATCCACCTCTCTAAAAACAAGTCTCTCACCGTTGCCGCCTGCTATAGACCACCCTCTGCCCCCAGCTGTGCTCTGGACACCATATGTGAACTGATTGCCCCCCATCTATCTTCAGAGCTCGTGCTGCTAGGCGACCTAAACTGGAACATGCTTAACACCCCAGCCATCCTACAATCTAAACTTGATGCCCTCAATCTCACACAAATTATCAATGAACCTACCAGGTACCTCCCCAAAGCCTTAAACATGGGCACCCTCATAGATATCATCCTAACCAACTTCCCCTCTAAATACACCTCTGCTGTCTTCAACCAAGATCTCAGCGATCACTGCCTCATTGCCTGCATCCGTAATGGGTCAGCGGTCAAACGACCTCCTCTCATCACTGTAAAACGCTCCCTGAAACACTTCAGCGAGCAGGCCTTTCTAATCGACCTGGCCGGGGTATCCTGGAAGGATATTGACCTCATCCCGTCAGTAGAGGATGCCTGGATATTTTTTTTAAATGCCTTCCTAACCATCTTAAATAAACATGCCCCATTCAAGAAATTTTGAACCAGGAACAGATATAGCCCTTGGTTCTCCCCAGACCTGACTGCCCTTAACCAACACAAAAACATCCTATGGCGTTCTGCATTAGCATCGAACAGCCCCCGTGATATGCAGCTGTTCAGGGAAGCTAGAAACCATTATACACAGGCAGTTAGAAAAGCCAAGGCTAGCTTTTTCAAGCAGAAATTTGCTTCTTGCAACACTAACTCAAAAAAGTTCTGGGACACTGTAAAGTCCATGGAGAATAAGAACACCTCCTCCCAGCTGCCCACTGCACTGAAGATAGGAAACACTGTCACCACTGATAAATCCACCATAATTGAAAATTTCAATAAGCATTTTTCTACTGCTGGCCATGCTTTCCACCTGGCTACTCCTACCCCTGTCAACAGCACTGCACCCCCAACAGCAACTCGCCCAAGCCTTCCCCATTTCTCCTTCTCCCAAATCCATTCAGCTGATGTTCTGAAAGAGCTGCAAAATCTGGACCCCTACAAATCAGCCGGGCTAGACAATCTGGACCCTTTCTTTCTAAAATGATCTGCCGAAATTGTTGCCACCCCTATTACTAGCCTGTTCAACCTCTCTTTCGTGTCGTCTGAGATTCCCAAAGATTGGAAAGCAGCTGCGGTCATCCCCCTCTTCAAAGGGGGGGACACTCTTGACCCAAACTGCTACAGACCTATATCTATCCTACCATGCCTTTCTAAGGTCTTCGAAAGCCAAGTCAACAAACAGATTACCAACCATTTTGAATCTCACCATACCTTCTCTGCTATGCATTCTGGTTTCAGAGCTGGTCATGGGTGCACCTCAGCCACGCTCAAGGTCCTAAACGATATCTTAACCGCCATCGATAAGAAACATTACTGTGCAGCCGTATTCATTGATCTGGCCAAGGCTTTCGACTCTGTCAATCACCACATCCTCATCGGCAGACTCAACAGCCTTGGTTTCTCAAATGATTGCCTCGCCTGGTTCACCAACTACTTCTCTGATAGAGTTCAGTGTGTCAAATCGGAGGGTCTGTTGTCCGGACCTCTGGCAGTCTCTATGGGGGTGCCACAGGGTTCAATTCTTGGACCAACTCTCTTCTCTGTATACATCAATGAGGTCGCTCTTGCTGCTGGTGAGTCTCTGATCCACCTCTACGCAGACGACACCATTCTGTATACTTCCGGCCCTTCTTTGGACACTCCAGGCAAGCTTCAATGCCATACAACTCTCCTTCCGTGGCCTCCAATTGCTCTTAAATACAAGTAAAACTAAATGCATGCTCTTCAACCGATCGCTACCTGCACCTACCCGCCTGTCCAACATCACTACTCTGGACGGCTCTGACTTAGAATACGTGGACAACTACAAATACTTAGGTGTCTGGTTAGACTGTAAACTCTCCTTCCAGACCCATATCAAACATCTCCAATCCAAAGTTAAATCTAGAATTGGCTTCCTATTTCGCAACAAAGCATCCTTCACTCATGCTGCCAAACATACCCTTGTAAAACTGACCATCCTACCAATCCTCGACTTTGGCGATGTAATTTACAAAATAGCCTCCAATACCCTACTCAACAAATTGGATGCAGTCTATCACAGTGGAATCCGTTTTGTCACCAAAGCCCCATATACTACCCACCATTGCGACCTGTACGCTCTCGTTGGCTGGCCCTCGCTTCATACTCGTCGCCAAACCCACTGGCTCCATGTCATCTACAAGACCCTGCTAGGTAAAGTCCCCCCTTATCTCAGCTCGCTGGTCACCATAGCATCTCCCACCTGTAGCACACGCTCCAGCAGGTATATCTCTCTAGTCACCCCCAAAACCAATTCTTTCTTTGGCCGCCTCTCTTTCCAGTTCTCTGCTGCCAATGACTGGAACGAACTACAAAAATCTCTGAAACTGGAAACACTTATCTCCCTCACTAGCTTTAAGCACCAACTGTCAGAGCAGCTCACAGATTACTGCACCTGTACATAGCCCACCTATAATTTAGCCCTATCAACTACCTCTTTCCCAACTGTATTTAATTTATTTATTTATTTTGCTCCTTTGCACCCCATTATTTTTATTTCTACTTTGCACATTCTTCCATTGCAAAACTACCATTCCAGTGTTTTACTTGCTATATTGTATTTACCTTGCCACCAAGGCCTTTTTTGCCTTTACCTCCCTTCTCACCTCATTTGCTCACATTGTATATAGACTTGTTTATACTTTATTATTGACTGTATGTTTGTTTTACTCCATGTGTAACTCTGTGTTGTTGTATCTGTCGAACTGCTTTGCTTTATCTTGGCCAGGTCGCAATTGTAAATGAGAACTTGTTCTCAACTTGCCTACCTGGTTAAATAAAGGTAAAATAAAATAAATAAATAAATAGACAGTAGTTATATAGGATGGTGTGTATAGACAGTATAGACAGTAGTTATATAGGATGGTGTGTATAGACAGTAGTTATATAGGATGGTGTGTATAGACAGTAGTTATATAGGATGGTGTGTATAGACAGTATAGACAGTAGTTATATAGGATGGTGTGTATAGACAGTAGTTATATAGGATGGTGTGTATAGACAGTAGTTATATAGGATGGTGTGTATAGACAGTAGTTATATAGGATGGTGTGTATAGACAGTATAGACAGTAGTTATATAGGATGGTGTGTATAGACAGTAGTTATATAGGATGGTGTTTATAGACAGTAGTTATATAGGATGGTGTGTATAGACAGTATAGACAGTAGTTATATAGGATGGTGTGTATAGACAGTAGTTATAATAGGATGGTGTGTATAGACAGTAGTTATATAGGATGGTGTGTATAGACAGTAGTTATATAGGATGGTGGGTATAGACAGTAGTTATACAGGATGGTGTGTATAGACAGTAGTTATAATAGGATGGTGTTTATAGACAGTAGTTATATAGGATGGTGTGTATAGACAGTATAGACAGTAGTTATATAGGATGGTGTGTATAGACAGTAGTTATAATAGGATGGTGTGTATAGACAGTAGTTATATAGGATGGTGTGTATAGACAGTAGTTATACAGGATGGTGTTTATAGACAGTAGTTATACAGGATGGTGTGTATAGACAGTATAGACAGTAGTTATATAGGATGGTGTGTATAGACAGTAGTTATATAGGATGGTGTGTATAGACAGTAGTTATATAGGATGGTGTGTATAGACAGTAGTTATATAGGATGGTGTGTATAGACAGTAGTTATAGAGGATGGTGTGTATAGACAGTAGTTATATAGGATGGTGTGTATAGACAGTAGTTATAGAGGATAGTGTGTATAGACAGTATAGACAGTAGTTATATAGGATGGTGTGTATAGACAGTAGTTATATAGGATGGTGTGTATAGACAGTAGTTATATAGGATGGTGTGTATAGACAGTAGTTATATAGGATGGTGTGTATAGACAGTAGTTATATAGGATGGTGTGTATAGACAGTAGTTATATAGGATGGTGTGTATAGACAGTAGTTATACAGGATGGTGTGTATAGACAGTAGTTATAATAGGATGGTGTTTATAGACAGTAGTTATATAGGATGGTGTGTATAGACAGTATAGACAGTAGTTATATAGGATGGTGTGTATAGATAGTAGTTATATATAATGTTCAATGACTCTATGTACATGGGGCAGCAGCCTCTAAGGTGCTCTACCAGATGGTGTCTGGACAGTGTTTAAGGTTCAGGGCATGGTACTGTAGTATTTACTGTAGTATTTACAGTTAACTATATTACAAATACTGTAGTAAAATAACTGTAGTATATACTATAGTAATTAAGGTTGTGTTTTACTGATTGTAGGATACTGTAGTATTTACCAGGGGTTGGAACCGTTTCAGGGAACAGAACTGAAGATGAAAAAAACCCGGAAAATAACAACATTTGTCAAGGAACAGAATCTGAATTGGGAACGAAAGTGATCCACACTGTTCCGGAACAGAACGGTTATTTTAAAAGCAAGAAAACTGTTTAATAACTCACACACAAGCTTGTTAGCTAGTCCAACGTTAAGCCAACTCTATGAAGTTCAAAGACATTCAAAGGTCCTCCGTAGAAGCCGCTCCACCGTAGGTATAATCATGTGGTCCTAATTCAGATAATGCACGTCACGACAACAAGATGCTCAGCGCATTCAAACCAAATCTCCTCCTACATACGGTCTCTCCCCACCCGCAAAATTTCAGTTGCATCTCGCGCCCTACACTTGTCTTTCCGTCATGTAAACAATTCAGTGAACGATAGCTTGCTCCCTCCATCGCAAGCTGCTCTATCCGCAGTAATGTAATGTCGAGCTAAATGTAAAAACAATATGTTTTCAGAGGTTTAAAAAAATAACGACAAACTATTTCTGAACAGTGGAATAGAACAAAACAAAAAGGATGGTTCTCTTCAGAACTTAACGATTGGAGAAGAAAAATGTGGTTCCACCCCCTGGTATTTACTGGTTCCACCCCCTGGTATTTACTGGTTCCACCCCCTGGTATTTACTGGTTCCACCCCCTGGTATTTACTGGTTCTACCCCCTGGTATTTACTGGTTCCACCCCCTGGTATTTACTGGTTCCAACCCCTGGTATTTACTGGTTCCACCCCCTGGTATTTACTGGTTCCACCCCCTGGCATTTACTGGTTCTACCCCCTGGTATTTACTGGTTCCACCCCCTGGTATTTACTGGTTCCACCCCCTGGTATTTACAGGTTCCAACCCCTGGTATTTACTGGTTCCAACCCCTGGTATTTACTGTAGCGTTTTAGTTGTAATATCTTTGACGTAGAAGTGGAGCTTTTCTCCTTCAGGAACCTACTGGATAAATACTCAAATATAGCAAGCAGGCAGGCAGACAGGCAGGCAGGCAGGCAGGCGGGCGGGCAGGCGGGCGGGCAGGCGGGCGGTCGGCCGGGCAGGCAGGCGGGCAGGCGGGCGGGCAGGCGGGCAGGCAGGCGGGCGGGCAGGCAGGCAGGCGGGCCAGGCAGGCAGGCAGGCGGCCAGGCAGGCAGGCGGGCAGGCAGGCAGGCAGGCGGGCAGGCGGGCGGGCGGGCGGGCGGGCAGGCGGGCGGGCGGCCGGGCAGGCAGGCGGGAATTCGGGCAGGCGGGCAGGCAGGCGGGCGGGCAGGCAGGCAGGCGGGCAGGCGGGCGGGCAGGCAGGCGGCCAGGCAGGCGGGCAGGCAGGCAGTCTGAACAGATTGTTCAGCACTTATGCTCTGTTCTATAGCCTGTAGAGAACACAGTAACCTCTATACTTGGTATGTAGGTTTCACTTATAGGTGGCAGAAATTGGTATATGGGGGAGGGGAATGGGCAGGGTATATGCTAATTAAATACTGTAGTATTTACTATAGTTAAAAAATATGTTGTGTTTTTGCGGACATTACTGTAGTATTTAATACAGTGTGTTCTTTGCGGATAATACTGTAGTATTTACTAGTATTCAACAGTATACTACTACAACATGATCGAAGGATACACACACACACACACACACACACACACACACACACACACACACACACACACACACACACACACACCCTCATGCTACACACATCACAATTGTTGCTACCAGACTATTATTTACTATTGTTAATAATGCAAAATTGACCCACCTCCCCCCAACCCCCCCCCCCCTTTCCTGATACATGTGTAAATATTGAACTATAAATGGTGTCTTCCTGTATTATACTGAAGCTACAATGTGTATTCTATTCTACTGAGCCATTTACTTTATGTTCGTAGTCTTGTCCTTCATTAGTTCTTATTGTTGTTGCATTGTCCAGAAGGAACATGCCAGTGAGCATTTCATTGGACGATGTATATTATGTGTATCCTCTACATACGACTAATAAAACTTGTACTCAACGTGGCCTAATTGCCACCAGAGGGCAGACAATGGTACCCAGTCTCACATCAGTCTCTCATCTGTCTCTCACGAACGAAAGAGATTGTTGGCTGAATTCCTAGAGGTACTGGACTTGGTTTATGTAGGTTTTGAGGTACCCAGACACACACACACACACACACACACACACACACACACACACACACACACACACTGCTGAGTGGCGTGTGTGTGACCTGAGACTGACTTTGCTCTGACCTACTTTCATATGCAATTCCCCCTGTCTTTCTCTCTCCCTCTATCCTCCCACTGTCCTCCCACTGTTCTTCTCTCTCCCTCTATCCTCCCACTGTCCTCCCACTGTTCTTCTCTCTCCCTCTATCCTCCCACTGTCCTCCCACTGTTCTTCTCTCTCCCTCTATCCTCCCACTATCCTCCCCCTGTCCTTCTCTGTCCCTCTATCCTCCCCTGTCCTTCTCTCTCCCTCTATCCTCCCCCTGTCCTTCTCTCTCCCTCTATCCTCCCCCTGTTCTTCTCTCTCCCTCTATCCTCCCCCTGTTCTTCTCTCTCCCTCTATCCTCCCCCTGTTCTTCTCTCTCCCTCTATCCTCCCCCTGTCCTTCTCTCTCCCTCTATCCTCCCTCTGTCCTTCTCTCTCCCCTCCTCCCCCTGTCCTTCTCTCTCCCTCTATCCTCCCCCTGTCCTTCTCTCTCCCCTCCTCTCCCTGTCCTTCTCTCTCCCCTCCTCCCCCTGTCCTTCTCTCTCCCTCTATCCTCCCCCTGTCCTTCTCTCTCCCCTCCTCCCCTGTCCTTCTCTGTCCCCCCCTCCCCTGTCCTTCTCTGTCCCTCTATCCTCCCCCTGTCCTTCTTTCTTCCCCCTGTCCTTCTCTCACTCTCCCTTCTTCCTCCCTCTCTCCTCCCTCTCTCCTTCCCCACAGTAGAGGTAAGATTAGTTGAGGTGACTTCCCCTGCCCTCCCTCCCTCCCTCCCTCCCTCCCTCCCTCCCTCCCTCCCTCCCTCCCTCCCTCCCTCCCTCCCTCCCTCCCTCCCTATACCTCACAGGCCAAGCTGGATCGAAGAGCCCCAATCCTCCTCCCCTTCATTCCTTACATAGGCATAGGCAGAGGGTACTCCCCCTCTCTCAAAGGCAATAGTTGTCCACCCAATCAAAGGATCAGATAATTCATCTAATTCTCTCTCTCTCTCTCTCTCTCTCTCTCTCTCTCTCTCTCTCTCTCTCTCTCTCTCTCTCTCTCTCTCTCTCTCACATTTCAGTTTCAATTTAATGGGCTTTATTGGCATGGGAAACATATGTTAACATTGCCTAAGCAAGTGAAATAGATCATTAACAAAGGTGAAATAAACAATACAATGGTGTTTGTTCTTCACTGGTTGCCCTTTTCTCGTGGCAACAGGTCACACATCTTGCTGCTGTGATGGCACACTGTGGAATTAAACCCAGTAGATATGGGAGTTTATCAAAATGGGGTTTGTTTTCAAATTCTTGGTGGGTCTGTGTAACCTGAGGGAAATATGTCTCTCTAATATGGTCATACATTGGGCAGGAGGTTAGGAAGTGCAGCTCAGTTTCCACCTCATTTTGTGGGCAGTGAGCACATAGCCTGTCTTCTCTTGAGAGCCAGGTCTGCCTACGGCGGCCTTTCTCAATAGCAAGGCAATGCTCACTGAGTCTGTACATAGTCAAAGCTTTCCTTAATTCTGGGTCAGTCACGGTGGTCAGGTATTCTGCCGCTGTGTACTCTCTGTGTAGGGCCAAATTTGTTAATTCTTTCCAATGTGTCAAGTAATTATATTTTTGTTTTCTCATGATTTGATTGGGTCTAATTGTGCTGCTGTCCTGGGGCTCTGTAGGGTGTGTTTGTGTTTGTGAACAGAGCCTCAGGACCAGCTTGCTTAGGGGACTCTTCTCCAGGTTCATCTCTCTGTAGGTGATGGCTTTGTTATGGAAGGTTTGGGAATCGCTTCCTTTTAGGTGGTTGTAGAATTTAACAGCTTTTGATAATTAGCGGGTATCGGCCTAATTATTTGGTGATTCTGCATGCGGAATCTCAATTTGGTTTGTCCCATTTTGTGAATTCTTGGTTGGTGAGCGGATCCCAGACCTCACAACCATGAAGGGCAATGGGTTCTACAACTGAGTATTTTTAGCCAGTATTTTTAGCCAGATCCTAATTGGTATGTCGAATTTTATGTTCCTTTTGACGGCATAGAAGGCCCTTCTTGCCTTGTCTCTCAGATCGTTCACAGCTTTGTGGAAGTTACCTGTGGCCCTGATGTTTAGGCCGAAGTATGTATAGTTTTTTGTGTGCTCTAGGGCAACAGTGTCTAGATGGAATTTGTATTTGTGGTCCTGGTGACTGGACCTTGTTTGGAACCCCATTATTTTGGTCTTACTGAGATTTACTGTCAGGGCCCAGGTCTGTCAGGACCCAGGTCTGTGGAAATAAATGTGTGTTTTTTGCCAATTTGAACTGCAAACCAGTTGTTTGTGTACATGGATAATAATGTTTTATGTTTTTCCCCTAACACCACTTTCCATCAATTTGTATAGCAGACCCTCTTGCTCTGTCTTTCTCTCTAGTTTCTGCCTCTTTCTTTTTTTCTCTCTCCCTTCTACTCTCACTCTCCCCTCTCCCTCTCTCTCTCTTGCTCTCCCTCTCTCTCCTATCTCTCTCTCTCTCCTATCTCTCCCCTGTCTCTCTCTCTCTCTCCTCTGTCTCTCTCTCTCTCTCTCTCTCTCTCTCTCTCTCTCTCTCTCTCTCCTATCTCTCCTCTGTCTCTCTCTCTCTCTCTCCTATGTCTCTCTCTCTCTCTCTCTCTCTCTGTCTCTCTCTCTCCCCCTCTCTCTCTCTCTCTTTATCTCTCTCTCTCCTCTGTCTCCCTCTCTCTCTCTCTGTCTCTCAACCTTTCTTAAGCTAGTGTTTTTTCCAGCTTTTCCTTCCCCTCTGGAAGGTCTTTAGGATGATGTTTTTTCCAGCAGGCCCATCCCCTGTTCCTCATATTATTATATCACACACACACACACACACACACACACACACACACACACACACACACACACACACACACACACACACACACACACACACACACACACACACACACACACACACACACACACACACACACACACACACACACACACTCCCTTGTAATACCATACAGTAGTAAAGTAGAGATTTTGGGCTCAGGTTCAGGCAGCTGGGCAGTGTTCCCAAATCTCTCCTGCCATTGGCTGTTACACATTGGCTGTGAGTAGAGGAAGAAGGAAATGGTAAGAAGGAGGAAGGTTTGATAAGAGTTGCCTCTGAGGAGAACTCTGTGTGTGTGTTTGCTGAGTGTCAGGTGGAACAAAGTGGTGTGTGTGGGTGTGGGTGTGGGTGTGTGTGTGTGTGTGTGTGTGTGTGTGTGTGTGGGGGGGGTTATAAGAGGTATCAAGGAACATTCAATGTGTTAAGTTTAATGTGTGAGAGAGAGAGAGAGAGAGAGAGAGAGAGAGAGAGAGAGAGAGAGATGAAGACAGAGTGTTAGACAGAGTGAGGGTCTGCTATATACTGGTGGTTGTGTGTTACAGAGAGATGAAGTCATTTGGGTTCCTCTCGGACTGTCAGGACATCATGTGGTGAGTGGGAGACAGATCCACTGACAGGAAGATAGAGATACAGGGATAGATAGACGTATAGAGATACAGAGATAGACTGTATACATACATAATATTACACTTGCAATGTATTTATTCTTTTGGAACTTTTTTAATGTTCACTGTTCAGTTTTATTGTTTATTTCACTTTTATATATTATCTACCTCACTTGCTTTGGCAACGTTAACATATGTTTCCCATGCAACGTTAACACATGTTTCCCATGCCAATAAAGCCCCTTGAATTGAACTTGAATTGATAGATGTATAGAGACACAGAGATAGATTGATAGATAGAGATACTAACAGAGAAAGGATCAGAGAGAGGGAGATTTGTTTTGATTTTACACTGGTTGTTTAATGTCAGTGCATTTTCATGGTGTTGTACTTTAGCAACATTTAGCCTGTCTATAGTGCTGTCTATAGTGCTGTCTATAGTGCTGTCTATAGTGCTGTCTATAGTGTTGTCTATAGTGTTGTCTATAGTGTTGTCTATAGTGTTGTCTATAGTGTTGTCTATAGTGTTGTCTATAGTGCTGTCTATAGTGCTGTCTATAGTGTTGTCTATAGTGCTGTCTATAGTGTTGTCTATAGTGCTGTCTATAGTGCTGTCTATAGTGCTGTCTATAGTGCTGTCTATAGTGCTGTCTATAGTGTTGTCTATAGTGCTGTCTATAGTGCTGTCTATAGTGTTGTCTATAGTGTTGTCTATAGTGCTGTCTATAGTGCTGTCTATAGTGTTGTCTATAGTGTTGTCTATAGTGCTGTCTATAGTGCTGTCTATAGTGCTGTCTATAGTGTTGTCTATAGTGTTGTCTATAGTGTTGTCTATAGTGTTGTCTATAGTGCTGTCTATAGTGCTGTCTATAGTGCTGTCTATAGTGCTGTCTATAGTGCTGTCTATAGTGCTGTCTATAGTGTTGTCTATAGTGCTGTCTATAGTGCTGTCTATAGTGTTGTCTATAGTGTTGTCTATAGTGCTGTCTATAGTGCTGTCTATAGTGTTGTCTATAGTGCTGTCTATAGTGCTGTCTATAGTGCTGTCTATAGTGCTGTCTATAGTGCTTGGATTGTTATCGGTAGAGTCATCATATCTGTAGAGCGTATCTTATATATTGTTACATATTGGAGACGGTGTGATCAGTGACAGTGGGAAGGGCATAGAGATGGACAGAGACAGAGAGAGTGGTAGAGGTGATAGAGACAGAGACAGGGAGATGGACAGAGACAGAGACAGAGACAGGGAGATGGACAGAGACAGAGGCAGGGAGATGGACAGAGACAGAGACAGGGAGATGGACAAAGACAGGGAGATGGACAGAGACAGAGACAGGGAGATGGACAGAGACAGAGGCAGGGAGATGGACAGAGACAGAGACAGGGAGATGGACAGAGACAGAGACAGGGAGAAAGACATTAAAAGAGACAGGGAGATGGACAGAGACAGGGAGATGGACAGAGTGAGAGACAGGGAGATGGACAGAGACAGAGACAGGGAGATGGACAGAGACAGAGACAGGGAGATGGACAGAGACAAAGACAGGGAGATGGACAGAGACAGAGACAGGGAGATGGACAGAGACAGGGAGATGGACAGAGACAGAGACAGGGCAATGGACAGAGACAGGGAGAAAGACATTAACAGAGACAGGGAGATGGACAGAGACAGAGACAGGGCAATGGACAGAGACAGGGAGAGTGAGATGGACAGAGACAGAGACAGGGAGAAAGACATTAACAGAGACAGAGAGATGGACAGAGACAGAGACAGAGACAGGGAGAAAGACATTAACAGAGACAGAGAGATGGACAGAGACAGAGACAGGGAGATGGACAGAGACAGGGAGAGTGAGGAGAGAGACAGAGGCAGGGAGAGGGAAATAGACAGAGACAGGGAGAGGGAGATAGACCAAGACAGGGAGGGGGAGATAGACCGAGACTGGGAGAGTGAGGAGAGAGACAGAGACAGGGAGAAGGAGAGAGACAGGGAGAGGGAGAGGGAGGAGAGAGACAGAGACAGGGAGAGTGAGGAGAGAGACAGAGACAGGGAGAGTGAGGAGAGCGAGAGGGACAGGGACAGGGAGGAGAGAGACAGAGACAGGGAGAGAGACAGGGAGAGGGAGAGAGACAGGGAGAGGGAGAGAGACAGGGAGAGGGACAGAGACAGGGACAGGGAGAGAGACAGGGACAGGGAGGAGAGAGACAGGGAGAGGGAGAGAGACAGGGAGGAGAGAGACAGAGACAGGGAGAGGGAGAAGGGGGACAGAGACAGGGAGAGGGAGAAGGGGGACAGAGACAGGGAGAGGGAGAAGGGGGACAGAGACAGAGAGAGGGACAGGGAGAGGGATAGGGAGGAGCGAAACAGAGACATGGAGAGGGAGAAGGGGGACAGAGACAGGGAGAGGGACAGGGAGAGGGACAGGGAGGAGAGAAACAGAGACAGGGAGAGGGACAGGGAGGAGAGAGACATAGACATGGAGAGGGAGAGGACAACTGATCATGACAGTGGCGGAGAAAGTGGTAGTGGTAGTGAAAGGGCGTGTCTGGAGTTCATGACCCCTGATGGACAGGACATCTACCTGAGGCTTGGCCACTCCCCCCGACGACGCTCCGCCCTCCGTCTCACACGCATCATCGTTCGCCATCAGCTCCTCACCCGGCTCACTCAAGGTGGGGAACATGCTTATGACAGTCTTACGATGCATTATAACTGCATTAATGTGTTATACACATAAATAAGGGGTTACTACTGAAAGTGATGTAGTCTACCTCTGTCATTGTCCTTGGTGTTACTACTGAAAGTGTTGTAGTCTACCTCTGTCAGTGTCCTTGGTGTTAATAAAAGTGCTGTAGTCTACCTCTGTCAGTGTCCTTGGTGTTAATGAAAGTGATGTAGTCTACCTCTGTCATTGTCCTTGGTGTTACTACTGAAAGTGTTGTAGTCTACCTCTGTCAGTGTCCTTGTTCTGGAACCATTGACAGTAGGAGGGTCCCTCAGCATCAAACTGTTCTGGAACCATTGACAGTAGGAGGGTCCCTCAGCATCAAACTGTTCTGGAACCATTGACAGTAGGAGGGTCCCTCAGCATCAAACTGTTCTGGAACCATTGACAGTAGGAGGGTCCCTCAGCATCAAACTGTTCTGGAACCATTGACAGTAGGAGGGTCCCTCAGCATCAAACTGTTCTGGAACCATTGACAGTAGGAGGGTCCCTCATCATCAAACTGTTCTGGAACCATTGACAGTAGGAGGGTCCCTCAGCATCAAACTGTTCTGGAACCATTGACAGTAGGAGGGTCCCTCAGCATCAAACTGTTCTGGAACCATTGACAGTAGGAGGGTCCCTCAGCATCAAACTGTTCTGGAACCATTGACAGTAGGAGGGTCCCTCAGCATCAAACTGTTCTGGAACCATTGACAGTAGGAGGGTCCCTCAGCATCAAACTGTTCTGGAATCTTTGACAGTAGGAGGGTCCCTCATCATCAAACTGTTCTGGAATCTTTGACAGTAGGAGGGTCCCTCAGCATCAAACTGTTCTGGAACCATTGACAGTAGGAGGGTCCCTCAGCATCAAACTGTTCTGGAACCATTGACAGTAGGAGGGTCCCTCAGCATCAAACTGTTCTGGAACCATTGACAGTAGGAGGGTCCCTCAGCATCAAACTGTTCTGGAACCATTGACAGTAGGAGGGTCCCTCAGCATCAAACTGTTCTGGAACCATTGAAAGTAGGAGGGTCCCTCAGCATCAAACTGTTCTGGAACCATTGACAGTAGGAGGGTCCCTCAGCATCAAACTGTTCTGGAACCATTGACAGTAGGAGGGTCCCTCATTATCAAACTGTTCTGGAATCTTTGACAGTAGGAGGGTCCCTCAGCATCAAACTGTTCTGGAATATTTGACAGTAGGAGGGTCCCTCAGCATCAAACTGTTCTGGAACCATTGACAGTAGGAGGGTCCCTCAGCATCAAACTGTTCTGGAATCTTTGACAGTAGGAGGGTCCCTCAGCATCAAACTGTTCTGGAACCATTGTTTCAGCCTGTCTCTATGTAGCTCAGCCCAGCCCAGTGTTCCATGATTGCTTCCTGCACTTCCTGTCACATGACCTGTGTTGACAGGAAGTCCTCTCTCTCCCAGCCTGCCCATTGTCATGGAGATGTCACAGGGCTGTTTTTGGAGAGTTCTCGGTAGCTGTACAGGGCGGAGGGTTTGTTTGGTCCCGGTTGGTTTGGTCCCGGATGGTTTGGTACTGGTTGGTTTGGTACTGGTTGGTTTGGTACTGGTTGGTTTGGTCCCGGATGATTTGGTACTGGTTGGTTTGGTACTGGTTGGTTTGGTCCCGGATGGTTTGGTACTGGTTGGTTTGGTACTGGTTGGTTTGGTACCGGTTGGTTTGGTACTGGTTGGTTTGGTACTGGTTGGTTTGGTACTGGTTGGTTTGGTCCCGGATTATTTGGTACTGGTTGGTTTGGTACTGGTTGGTTTGGTACTGGTTGGTTTGGTACTGGTTGGTTTTAATCTATGGTGTATTAGCCATTCATGGCTCCCGAGTGGTGCAGCCGTCTCAGTGCTGCATCTCAGTGCTAGAGGTGTCAATACAGGCACCCTGGTTCGATTCCAGGCTGTATCACAACCGGGCCGTGATTGGGAGTCCCATAGGGTGGCGCACAATTGGCCCAGGTTTGGCCGGGTTTGGCCGATGTAGGCCGTCATTGTAAAAAAATGTAATTGTTCTTAACTGACTTGCCTAGTTAAATAAAGGATACCTTTAAATTAAAATGTCTTGAGAAATATGGGCTCGACTGAAACGTCAACACATTAGCAAGCAGAGGTCAAAAAGTAATGTATCTTACAGAATGATACAGTACTTGACCAGGAGGACTGTTTCTCTCACTTTGTAGACGACAGTGTAGTAGAGATATGGTACATCTGAAGTATACGACAGTATAGTAGAGATATAGTACATCTGAAGTATATGACAGTATAGTAGAGACATGGTACATCTGAAGTGTGGGTTGTTGGACAGTTACTCAGGTACTTCTGAGAATGTATGTTGGGGGCAGAGTCATGTAAGGTCTAGACTAGAGGGGGTCTCTCTCCGTCTGTCTGTCTGTCTGTCTGTCTGTCTGTCTGTCTGTCTGTCTGTCTGTCTGTCTGTCTGTCTGTCTCTCCGTCTGTCTGTCTCTGCGTCTGTCTGTCTGTCCGTCTGTCTGTCTGTCTGTCTGTCTGTCTGTCTCTCCGTCTGTCTCTCCGTCTGTCTGTCTGTCTGTCTGTATGTATGTATGTATTTATTAATGGACAAGGGGAGCCTGATGACCTGAGACCAGCACTATGAGATAGTTATCTGAAAATTATCAAAATGTTTTACTGTATTAATATGATCACAGGTCTTATCATACTGTATTAATATTATCACAGGTCTTATCATGCTGTATTAGTATGGTCACAGGTCTTATCATACTGTATTAGTATGATAACAGGTCTTATCATACTGTATTAGTATGATCACAGGTCTTATCATACTGTATTAGTATGGTCACATGTCTAATAATTTCCTTACCAGACTGTACATTCTGTCATTCTACTGACTCTGGTCACAGGTCTTATCATACTGTATTAATATGGTCACAGGTCTAATCATACTGTATTAGTGTGGTCACAGGTCTTATCATACTGCATTAATATGGTCACAGGTCTTATCATACTGTATTAATATGGTCACAGGTCTAATCATACTGTATTAGTGTGGTCACAGGTCTTATCATACTGCATTAATATGGTCACAGGTCTTATCATACTGTATTAGTATGGTCACAGGTCTTATCATACTGTATTAATATGGTCACAGGTCTTATCATACTGTATTAGTATGGTCACAGGTCTTATCATACTGTATTAGTATGATAACAGGTCTTATCATACTGTATTAGTATGGTCACAGGTCTTATCATACTGTATTAGTATGGTCACAGGTCTAATCATACTGTATTAATATGGTCACAGGTCTTATCATACTGTATTAGTATGATCACAGGTCTTATCATACTGTATTAGTATGGTCACAGGTCTTATCATACTGTATTAGTATGGTCACAGGTCTTATCATACTGTATTAATATGGTCACAGGTCTTATCATACTGTATTAATATGGTCACAGGTCTTATCATACTGTATTAGTATGGTCACAGGTCTTATCATACTGTATTAGTATGATCACAGGTCTTATCATACTGTATTAGTATGGGCACAGGTCTTATCATACTGTATTAGTATGGTCACAGGTCTTATCATACTGTATTAGTATGGTCACAGGTCTTATCATACTGTATTAGTATGATCACAGGTCTTATCATACTGTATTAGTATGGTCACAGGCACAGGTCTTATCATACTGTATTAATATTATCACAGGTCTTATCATACTGTATTAGTATGGTCACAGGTCTTATCATACTGTATTAATATTATCACAGGTCTAATCATACTGTATTAGTATGGTCACAGGTCTTATCATACTGTATTAATATTATCACAGGTCTTATCATACTGTATTAGTATGGTCACAGGTCTAATCATTTCCTTACCAGACTGTACATTCTGTCATTCTACTGACTCTGTACACAGTTGATTCCTAAAGAGATGACATCATCATTTTGCCGTCATTGTAAATAAGAATTTGTACTTATTTGACTCGCCTTGATAAAGTTTAATAAAATAAATAAATAAAAATCTCCAAATCCCTCCTCCTCTCTCCTCCCCTCTCTCCTCCATCCCCCTCTCTCCTCCATCTTCCTCTCTCCTCCTCTCCTCTCTCCTCCATCCCCCTCTCTCCTCCATCTTCCTCTCTCCTCCTCTCCTCTCTCCTCCCCTCTCTCCTCCATCCTCCATCCCCCTCTCTCCTCCATCCCCCTCTCTCCTCCTCTCCTCTCTCCCCTCCTCTCTTCCTCCCATCCTTGTTTCCTCACTGACCCCTGTAGATGAAGGTCTAAGTGTTTTAGCGTGTGGGAATATGGCCAGAATCCAGAGACTGTGTGTGTGTGTGTGTGTGTGTGTGTGTGTGTGTGTGTGTGTGGTCTAATGTAGCATTCCATGGTTGGCTTGGGCTCTGCACTTATACAGTTCTCCTCTTGATGTGATGGGGTTTGACTGGACAGCTCTCTAAGGGATTTCTGTGTGTGTGTGTGTGTGTGTGTGTGTGTGTGTGTGTGTGTGTGTGTGTGTGTGTGTGTGTGTGTGTGTGTGTGTGTGTGTGTGTGCGTGCGTGTGTGCTTGCATGCGTTTGTGTACGTCTGTGCATGTGTGTCCATGCATGCTTATGTGTTTCTGCATATCTCAGATTTGACTGTTTACCATCTACTGTATCGCTGTTAGTCAGATTACAGGCATTTATAACAGGACTGTTAGATTACAGACAGGACTGTTAGATTACAGACATTTATAACAGGACTGTTAGATTACAGACAGGACTGTTAGATTACAGACAGGACTGTTAGATTACAGACATTTATAACAGGACTGTTAGATTACAGACAGGACTGTTAGATTACAGACAGCTATAACAGGACTGTTAGATTACAGACAGGACTGTTAGATTACAGACAGGACTGTTCGATTACAGACAGGACTGTTAGATTACAGACAGCTATAATAGGACTGTTAGATTACAGACTGCTACAACAGGACTGTTAGATTACAGACTGCTACAACAGGACTGTTAGATTACAGACAAAACTGTTAAATTACAGACATTTATTACAGGACTGTTAGATTACAGACTACTACAACAGGACTGTTAGATTACAGACTGCTACAACAGGACTGTTAGATTACAGACAGGACTGTTAAATTACAGACAGGACTGTTAGATTACAGACAGCTACAACAGGACTGTTAGATTACAGACAGGACTGTTAGATTACAGACAGCTACAACAGGACTGTTAGATTACAAACAGGATTGATAGACTACAGACAGGACTTTTAGATTACAGACAGCTATAACAGGACTGTTAGATTACAGACAGCTACAACAGGACTGTTAGATTACAGACAGGATTGATAGACTACAGACAGGACTGTTAGATTACAGACAGCTATAACAGGACTGTTCGATTACAGACAGCTACAACAGGACTGTTAGATTACAGACAGGATTGATAGACTACAGACAGGACTGTTAGATTACAGACAGCTATAACAGGACTGTTCGATTACAGACATTTAAAACAGGACTGTTAGATTATAGACATTTATAACAGGACTGTTAGATTACAGACAGGATTGATAGACTACAGACAGGACTGTTAGATTACAGACATCTATAACAGGACTCATAGACTACAGACAGGACTGTTAGATTACAGACAGCTACAACAGGACTGTTAGATTACAGACAGGACTGTTAGATTACAGACATGTATGAGATTGTATTAATGCTGTCCATTGTTCTAGACTGAGATTGATCAGCCCGTTTTAAAGCTCTCTTTATAGCATGCATCATCGTATAATGTTCACCGGGGGCTATTCTGCCAGCGATGGCACCAATGTCGTAAATCATGGGTATATGGCATTACATGAAGGTTCTGCTTAAACCAGAAGGGACTTAGAAACACTGACGTATCCTTTAAAGACAAGACAGAGCAACACCAACGTCGACCGCTGATAATCTGCTGTGTCGACCAATGTTGACGATTCACAGGAATTTAACAGGAAATGGAAGCTGATGTCCTTTGGTCAGGGGCGATAGGGCGACCAGCTGCTATACACAGCTGGCGTTCGTATTGGTCATCCTTGTCCTTAAGGTATTGTAAGGTTTCGTCCCTGCTACAGTTCAGCTCTCCACGTGTTTTATATTTATCACTCCAGACAGGAAGTTGTGTTTCACTTCCTGTTGACTCTGCCTGGGATGGGAGAGGCTACAGTATACGGACACGCCTGATGCCCAAAAGGCTGAATTATGTCACGCAGCTGAGGGTCGAGTGGAGACGAATGGATTGGATTCAGTCAGTCCCTGATGAGCCCTTCCCAGCTAGTTTATGCTGGCTATCTGGCAACAATAGCAACATGGTGCTAGTAATTTTTATTTATTTATTTAATTTAATTTAAATGTAACCTTTATTTAACTGGGCAAGTCAGTTAAGAACAAATTCTTATTTACAATGACAGCCCACCGGGGAACAGTGGGTTAACTGCCTTGTTCAGGGGCACAGTGGGTTAACTGCCTTGTTCAGGGGAACAGTGGGTTAACTGCCTTGTTCAGGGGAACAGTGGGTTAACTGCCTTGTTCAGGTCGACATATTTTTCCCTTGTCAGCTCGGGGATTCGATCTAGAAACCTTTCAGTTACTAGTCCAACGCTCTAACCACTAGGCTACCTACCATCCCTACACTCTAACCACTAGGCTACCTACTATCCCTACACTCTAACCGCTAGGCTACCTGCCATCCCTACACTCTAACCACTAGGCTACCTGCCATCCCTACACTCTAACCACTAGGCTACCTACCATCCCTACACTCTAACCACTAGGCTACATACCATCCTTACACTCTAACCACTAGGCTACCTACCATCCCTACTCTCTAACCACTAGGCTACCTGCCATCCCTACACTCTAACAACTAGGCTACCTACCATCCCTACACTCTAACCACTAGGCTACCTACCATCCCTACACTCTAACCGCTAGGCTACCTGCCATCCCTACACTCTAACCACTAGTCTACCTACCATCCCTACACTCTAACCACTAGGCTACCTACCATCCCTACACTCTAACCGCTAGGCTACCTACCATCCCTACACTCTAACCACTAGGCTACCTACCATCCCTACACTCTAACCACTAGGCTACCTACCATCCCTACTCTCTAACCACTAGGCTACCTGCCATCCCTACACTCTAACCACTAGGCTACCTACCATCCCTACACTCTAACCACTAGGCTACCTACCATCCCTACACTCTAACCGCTAGGCTACCTGCCATCCCTACACTCTAACCACTAGGCTACCTGCCATCCCTACACTCTAACCACTAGGCTACCTACCATCCCTACACTCTAACCACTAGGCTACATACCATCCTTACACTCTAACCACTAGGCTACCTACCATCCCTACTCTCTAACCACTAGGCTACCTGCCATCCCTACACTCTAACCACTAGGCTACCTACCATCCCTACACTCTAACCACTAGGCTACCTACCATCCCTACACTCTAACCGCTAGGCTACCTGCCATCCCTACACTCTAACCACTAGTCTACCTACCATCCCTACACTCTAACCACTAGGCTACCTACCATCCCTACACTCTAACCGCTAGGCTACCTACCATCCCTACACTCTAACCACTAGGCTACCTACCATCCCTACACTCTAACCGCTAGGCTACCTACCATCCCTACACTCTAACCACTAGGCTACCTACCATCCCTACACTCTAACCACTAGGCTACCTACCATCCCTACACTCTAACCACTAGGCTACCTACCATCCCTACACTCTAACCACTAGGCTACCTACCATCTCTACACTCTAACCACTAGGCTACCTACCATCCCTACACTCTAACCACTAGGCTACCTACCATCCCTACGCTCTAACCACTAGGCTACCTACCATCCCTACACTCTAACCACTAGGCTACCTACCATCCCTACACTCTAACCACTAGGCGACCTGCCGCCCTCGACACATTTCAATGGGAGAGGGAGAAATAACTTGTAGTACGTTATTGGTCACCATCTGGATTTGGTTCCATCACACTTGATTGTATTTAGAGTAGGATAGCAGCCTACAGGAGAAATAACATTTAATATTGGTAGTAACCATCTGGAGGTCACCCCGTGATACAGTCTACTGCTCAATGGGGAGAGGAGGAACCATCTGGAGGTCGCTGTGATACAGTCTAATGCTCAATGGGGAGAGGAGGAACCATCTGGAGGTCACTGTGATACAGTATACTGCTCAATGGGGAGAGGAACCATCTGGAGGTCCCTGTGATACAGTCTACTGCTCAATGGGGAGAGGAGGAACCATCTGGAGGTCCCTGTGATACAGTCTACTGCTCAATGGGGAGAGGAACCATCTGGAGGTCACCGTGATACAGTCTACTGTTCAATGGGGAGACGAGGAACCATCTGGAGGTCACCGTGATACAGTCTACTGCTCAATGGGGAGAGGAGGAACCATCTGGAGGTCACTGTGATACAGTCTACTGCTCAATGGGGAGAGGAACCATCTGGAGGTCCATGTGATACAGTCTACTGCTCAATGGGGAGACAAGGAACCATCTGGAGGTCACCGTGATACTATCTACTGCTCAATGGGGAGAGGAGGAACCATCTGGAGGTCCCTGTGATACAGTCTACTGCTCAATGGGGAGAGTTACCATCTGGAGGTCACCGTGATACAGTCTACTGCTCAATGGGGAGAGGAGGAACCATCTGGAGGTCACTGTGATACAGTCTACTGCTCAATGGGGAGAGTTACCATCTGGAGGTCACTGTGATACAGTCTACTGCTCAATGGGGAGACGAGGAACCATCTGGAGGTCACCGTGATACAGTCTACTGCTCAATGGGGAGAGGAGGAACCATCTGGAGGTCACTGTGATACAGTCTACTGCTCAATGGGGAGAGTTACCATCTGGAGGTCACTGTGATACAGTCTACTGCTCAATGGGGAGACGAGGAACCATCTGGAGGTCACTGTGATACAGTCTACTGCTCAATGGGGAGAGGAGGAACCATCTGGAGGTCTCTGTGATACAGTCTACTGCTCAATGGGGAGAGTTACCATCTGGAGGTCACTGTGATACAGTCTACTGCTCAATGGGGAGACGAGGAACCATCTGGAGGTCACCGTGATACAGTCTTCTGCTCAATGGGGAGAGGAGGAACCATCTGGAGGTCACTGTGATACAGTCTACTGCTCAATGGGGAGAGGAACCATCTGGAGGTCCCTGTGATACAGTCTACTGCTCAATGGGGAGAGGAACCATCTGGAGGTCACTGTGATACAGTCAATACTGCTCAATGGGGAGAGTTTCCCCTGCAAGTTTCCCCTGCAAGGCAGCAGCATAACAACACAGGGCACAGTGTCCGTCACTTCTGCTTGCCTAGCTGTCCTGCAGTAAAGAGACTATCTAGTGAGATAGTGAAAGGGGGATAGCTAGTCAGTTGTACAACCGAATGCAGATAGCCTCACCCCATGTCTTCCGCATTTAACCCAACCCCTTTGAATCAGAGAGGTTCAGGCGGCTGCCATCATCGACCTCAACGCCATCGGCACCCGGGGAACAGTGGCTTAGCTGCCTTGTTCAGGTTTTTACCTTGTCAGCTCGGGGAGGTGATCTAGCAACCTTTCGGTTACTGACCCAACGCTCTAACCACTAGGCTACCTGCCACCCCAGTGTAGTTAGACAGTGTAGCTAGACAGTGTAATTAGACAGTGTAGCTAGACAGTGTAGCTAGACAGTGTAGTTAGACAGTGTAGCTAGACAATGTAGTTAGACAGTGTAGCTAGACAGTGTAGTTAGACAGTGTAGCTAGACAATGTAGTTAGACAGTGTAGCTAGACAGTGTAGTTAGACAGTGTAGTTAGACAGTGTAGCTAGACAGTGTAGTTAGACAGTGTAGCTAGACAGTGTAGTTAGACAGTGTAGCTAGACAGTGTAGTTAGACAGTGTAGCTAGACAGTGTAGTTAGACAGTGTAGCTAGATGAAAAAGGGGGAGAAGGAAAGAAAGGCAGTAAAAATTAAAGGGCCAAAGGCATTTTGGATTCGAAAACCTTCTAAGGAACATTTGGTTCCATTGTAATGTAATAGGTAAACAACTACCGTTGTAGGTCAGTCAGAATGGACAATGGCCTTCAATTAAACCCCACATAACCTTCCTTCACCCCCCCCCCACCCCTATTCCCACCCTCACCCCCTACTCCCTCCCTCCCTCACCCCCTACTCCCTCCCTCCCCCCTCACCCCTACTCCCTCCATCCCCCCCTCACCCCTACTCCCTCCATCCCCCCCTCACCCCTACTCCCTCCATCCCCCGCTCACCCCTACTCCCTCCATCCCCCCCTCACCCCTACTCCCTCCATCCCCCCCTCACCCCTACTCCCTCCATCCCCCCTCACCCCTACTCCCCCTCACCCCCTACTCCCTCCACCCCCCCTCACCCCCTCACCCCTACTACCTCCCTCACCACTTACTCACTCCCTCACCCCCTACTCCCTCCCTCACCACTTACTCACTCCCTCACCCCCTACTCCCTCCCTCACCCCTTACTCACTCACTCCCTCACCCCATGCTCCCTCCCTTCCTCACCCCATACTCACTCCCTCACCCTAATACTCCCTCACCCCATGCTCCCTCACTCTCTCACCCCTTACTCCCTCCCTCACCCCCTACTCCCTCCGTCCCTCACCCCTTACTCACTCCCTCACGCCCTACTTCCTCCCTCCCTCCCTCACACCCTACTCCCTCCCTTCCTCACTCCCTACTCAATCCCTCACCCCTGCTCACTCCTTCACCCCCTACTCATTCCCTCATCTCCTGCTCCACATCTCTCTCTCTCTTATCTCTTTGTCTGTCTGTCTGTCTGTCTCTCTCCCCCTCTTTCCCTTCCTCTCTCTCTCTCTCTCTCTCTCTCTCTCTCTCTCTCTCTCTCTCTCTCTCTCTCTCTCTCTCTTTCTCTCTTTCGCTCGCTGAGAGGAGACGATTGTAATGAGCCCAGTGGGATTAACAACACAGCATGTTGTTCAGGTGTGTGTGTTAATTAAAGTCTGTGCTGACGAATAATTTATTCCCATGCCATCAGGATTCTCCTATCTCCTCAGTCTATAGGTCAGTCTCCTATCTCCTCAGTTTATAGGTCAGTCTCCTTTGTCAGTCTCCTATGTCAGTCTCATATCTCCTCAGTCTATAGGTCAGTCTCATATTTCCTCATTCTATAGGTCAGACTCCTATCTCCTCAGTCTATAGGTCAGTCTCCTATCTCCTCAGTCTATAGGTCAGTCTCCTATCTCCTCAGTCTATAGGTCAGTCTCATATCTCCTCAGTCTATAGGTCGGTCTCATATCTATTCAGTCCTAGTATTAGAGAACAGTGGAGAGTCCTAGTATTAGAGAACAGTGGAGAGTCCTAGTATTAGAGAACAGTGGAGAGTCCTAGTATTAGAGAACAGTGGAGAGTCCTAGTATTAGATAACAGTGGAGAGTCCTAGCATTAGAGAACAGTGGAGAGTCCTAATATTAGAGAACAGTGGAGAGTCCTAGTATTAGAGAACAGTGGAGAGTCCTAGTATTAGAGAACAGTGGAGAGTCCTAGTATTAGAGAACAGTGGAGAGTCCTAGTATTAGAGAACAGTGGAGAGTCCTAGTATTAGAGAACAGTGGAGAGTCCTAGTATTAGAGAACAGTGGAGAGTCCTAGTATTAGAGAACAGTGGAGAGTCCTAGTATTAGAGAACAGTGGAGAGTCCTAGTATTAGAGAACAGTGGAGAGTCCTAGTATTAGAGAACAGTGGAGAGTCCAAGAATTAGAGAACAGTGGCGAGAGGAAAAGAAGGACAGAGGAAGTGAAAGAGATAAGAGAGAAGTCAGGAGAGGAATATAAAGGATCATAATAAAGAGTTGAATGGAACGATAGAGGAGAAGAAGTGTACAAAACAACAGCAGAGGGAGAGAGAGAGAGAGAGAGAGAGAGAGAGAGAGAGAGAGAGAGAGAGAGAGAGAGGCAGAGAGAGAGAGGCAGGGAGAAAGAGAGAGACAAGAGAGAGAGAGAGACAAGAGAGAGAGAGAGAGAAAGAGAGAGAGAGAGAGAGAGGCAGAGAGAGAGGCAGGGAGAAAGAGAGAGACAAGAGAGAGAGAGAGAGACAAGAGAGAGAAAAGAGAGAGAGAGAGAGAGAGAGAAAGAGAGAGAGAGAGAGAGAGAGGCAGAGAGAGAGGCAGGGAGAAAGAGAGAGACAAGAGAGAGAGAGAGAGACAAGAGAGAGAAAAGAGAGAGACAAGAGAGAGAAAAGAGAGAGACGAGAGAGAAAAGAGAGAGACAAGAGAGAGAAAAAAGAGAGACAAAAGAGAGAGAAGAGGGAGAGAGAGAAAGAGAGAGACAGACGAGAGAGAGAGACAAAAGAGAGAGAGAGAGAAAGAGAGAGAGAGAGGAAGAAGGAGAGCAGAAGGATCTTGTCAAGTTACAGTGGAAATGTTTACTCTGGATGAGTTTGTTACGGATGAAGAGAATATGACCCTTTAATTGGAGAAAGGACATTCTGCATGTCACCAGTATCACTGAACTATGAGAAGTGAGTTTCATCTCTTATTTTTCCATTTCTCTTACAGACACTCACAGACACACAGTCACAGACATACCGACACACAGTCAAAGACACACAGACACACAGTCACATACGAACTATCATAGTCACAGACACGCAGACACTTACAGACACACAGTCACAGACATACCGACACACAGTCACATGCACACAGTCACAAAAACACAGAGACACAGACACACAGTCACACAGGAGACTGTATATATAGCCCAGAATGTTCTCTCTATACCATGTCTGTTTTCACTGAAGGGCATTGTATTATCTCTACAGTCTTATCTTCTATGGTGTATTGTGTTATGTGTGGCAGGCAGGCATGTTTGGTGTGAAAGAGAGAGAGAGGAGTTATGCAGAGAATGTTGTGAAAGAAAAAGGCATGTAATTGTTGGAGTGTGGTGAGAAGTAGTTTCTTGACCTCTCTCGCCTCTCTCCTCTCTCTCTTCTCTCTCTCTTCTCTCTCTTCTCTCTCTTCTCTCTCTTTTCTCTCTCCTCTCTCTTTTCTCTCATCTCTCTCCTCTCTCTCTTCTCTCTCATCTCTCTCTCCTCTCTCTCTCTTCTCTCTCTTTTTTCTCTCTCTGGGATGTTCGACAGTTAAAGACGAGAGTTCTCACACACTGTGTTGTCCTGTCTGTTTGTCTGTCACTCTGTCCGTCTGTCCGTCTGTCCGCCTGTCCGTCCGTCCGTCCGTCCGTCTGTCCGTCTGCCTGCCTGTCTGTCTGTCTGTCTGTCTGTCTGTCTGTCTGTCTGTCTGTCTGTCTGTCTGTCCGCCTGTCTGTTTCTCTATGACTTCAGTCCTTTGTTCAGCTTGATGTGAATGAGTGTGAATGGAATACTATGAGATAACCGATATAGTGAATACCACAGTAATGACTAGAACCAATGATGTGATAGAGAATACCACAGTACTGACTAGAACCAATGATGTGATAGAGAATACCATAGTAATGACGAGAACCAATGATATATGATAGAGAATACCACAATAATGACTAGAACCAATGATGTGATAGAGAATACCACAGTAATGACTAGAACCAATGATGTGATAGAGAATACCACAGTAATGACTAGAACCAATGATATATGATAGAGGATACCACAATAATGACTAGAACCAATGATGTGATAGAGGATACCACAATAATGACTAGAACCAATGATGTGATAGAGAATACCATAGTAATGACTAGGACCAATGATATATGATAGAGGCAGGACAGGATATCAGGAGATCTATGAGGAATGACTGACGTTCTGGAATCTATGACTGACGTTCTGGAATCTATGACTGACGTTCTGGAATCTATGACTGACGTTCTGGAATCTATGACTGACATTCTGGAATCTATGACTGACATTCTGGAATCTATGACTGACATTCTAGAATCTATGACTGACATTCTGGAATCTATGACTGACATTCTGGAATCTATGACTGATGTTCTAGAATCTATGACTGACATTCTAGAATCTATGACTGACATTCTGGAATCTATGACTGACATTCTGGAATATATGACTGACATTCTAGAATCTATGACTGACATTCTGGAATCTATGACTGACATTCTAGAATCTATGACTGACATTCTGGAATCTATGACTGACATTCTGGAATCTATGACTGACGTTCTGGAATCTATGACTGATGTTCTGGAATCATTGTGTGTGACTGGTTATGATGGGAAAGTAATGTTTGTTGTGTGTGTGTGTGTGTTTATACTATGTGAATGTGCAGTGCGGATTTAGGTATAGGCGACATGGGCAGCCGCCCAGGGCGACACAGGGTGCCCTCACAAAAATCTTTGGAATGGTGACATTTATGGCAGGTAGCCTAGTGGTTAGAGTGTTGGACCAGTAACCAAAACGTTGCTGGATCGAATCCCCGAGCTGACAAGGGAAAAATCTGTCGACCTGCCCTGAACAAGGCAGTTAACCCACTTGTGAGCTAGGCAGGCTACTGCCTGGGAAGGTCTCTCACTTAGAAGTACGATTTGGGGAGGGGGGCGGGGGTAGGTTGACCTCAGGTCTCCCCACTAGAAGCCTGAGGTAGGGGAGCGGGGGTAGGTTGACCTCAGGTCTCCCCACTGGAAGCCCGAGGTAGGGGGCTTGACTCTTGGTTGACGGTGTTGGGGTATGGGTAATGTATTGATGCCAAATCAACACACGACTTGTTTATTTTTGTATATATATTTATATTTATATAGTTTTAAATGTTATGATTAGTTATTTGTGTCTGAAATGTCCGAATCAAAATTACAGTTGGTGCAGAATAGTGCTTTTGGGGGCTGAAGGGGGGGTTCGCCCAGTGAGCCATACAAGCTAGAGCCGCCACTGTGAATGTGAATACTGGCAGCACATTAATTCATTAACTCTTGTCAGCACAAGGCCCTGTGTAATGTTTTAATTAGGGCTTGTAAAGAACCACTCAATCACACACACACACACACACACACACACACACACACACACACACACACACACACACACACACACACACACACACACACACACACACACACACACACACACACACAGAGAATCTCAAGTAGCCTGCCAGTTTAGCTGTGTGGGCATTATGCATGTCAGTGGAAAAAGATACATGCCAACTTGAAACCAGCCACAGTGCTGGGGCGATGGGGTGTGGCTGTGTGTGTGTCTGGCTATGAATGTGTGTGTGTGGCATCTGTGAAGTCAAGGCATTAGCAGCGGTAACAGTGTTGTGAAGAGTTAACACCTGACTGGAACTCAACCGTGCTAAAATTACACCAGTTTAGTCAGGTTAACCCACTCACTGTGTCTCCATGTAACAGACTGTAGGGTTAACCCACTCACTGTGTCTCCATGTAACAGACTGTAGGGTTAACCCACTCACTGTGTCTCCATGTAGTGGACTGTAAGGTTAACCCACTCACTGTGTCTCCATGTAACAGACTGTAAGGTTAACCCACTCACTGTGTCTCCATGTAACAGACTGTAGGGTTAACTCACTCACTGTGTCTCCATGTAGTGGACTGTAAGGTTAACCCACTCACTGTGTCTCCATGTAGTGGACTGTAAGGTTAACCCACTCACTGTGTCTCCATGTAACAGACTGTAAGGTTAACCCACTCACTGTGTCTCCATGTAACAGACTGTAGGGTTAACCCACTCACTGTGTCTCCATGTAGTGGACTGTAAGGTTAACCCACTCACTGTGTCTCCATGTAACAGACTGTAAGGTTAACCCACTCACTGTGTCTCCATGTAACAGACTGTAGGGTTAACCCACTCACTGTGTCTCCATGTAGTGGACTGTAAGGTTAACCCACTCACTGTGTCTCCATGTAACAGACTGTAAGGTTAACCCACTCACTGTGTCTCCATGTAACAGACTGTAAGGTTAACCCACTCACTGTGTCTCCATGTAGTGGACTGTAAGGTTAACCCACTCACTGTGTCTCCATGTAGTGGACTGTAAGGTTAACCCACTCACTGTGTCTCCATGTAGTGGACTGTAAGGTTAACCCACTCACTGTGTCTCCATGTAACAGACTGTAAGGTTAACCCACTCACTGTGTCTCCATGTAACAGACTGTAGGGTTAACCCACTCACTGTGTCTCCATGTAGTGGACTGTAAGGTTAACCCACTCACTGTGTCTCCATGTAACAGACTGTAAGGTTAACCCACTCACTGTGTCTCCATGTAGCGGACTGTAAGGTTAACCCACTCACTGTGTCTCCATGTAACATACTGTAAGGTTAACCCACTCACTGTGTCTCCATGTAACAGACTGTAAGGTTAACCCACTCACTGTGTCTCCATGTAGCGGACTGTAAGGTTAACCCACTCACTGTGTCTCCATGTAACAGACTGTAAGGTTAACCCACTCACTGTGTCTCCATGTAACAGACTGTAAGGTTAACCCACTCACTGTGTCTCCATGTAGCAGACTGTAAGGTTAACCCACTCACTGTGTCTCCATGTAACAGACTGTAAGGTTAACCCACTCACTGTGTCTCCATGTAACAGACTGTAAGGTTAACCCACTCACTGTGTCTCCATGTAGCGGACTGTAAGGTTAACCCACTCACTGTGTCTCCATGTAACAGACTGTAAGGTTAACCCACTCACTGTGTCTCCATGTAACAGACTGTAGGGTTAACCCACTCACTGTGTCTCCATGTAGTGGACTGTAAGGTTAACCCACTCACTGTGTCTCCATGTAGTGGACTGTAAGGTTAACCCACTCACTGTGTCTCCATGTAGTGGACTGTAAGGTTAACCCACTCACTGTGTCTCCATGTAGCGGACTGTAAGGTTAACCCACTCACTGTGTCTCCATGTAACAGACTGTAAGGTTAACCCACTCACTGTGTCTCCATGTAACAGACTGTAGGGTTAACCCACTCACTGTGTCTCCATGTAGTGGACTGTAAGGTTAACCCACTCACTGTGTCTCCATGTAGTGGACTGTAAGGTTAACCCACTCACTGTGTCTCCATGTAGTGGACTGTAAGGTTAACCCACTCACTGTGTCTCCATGTAGCGGACTGTAAGGTTAACCCACTCACTGTGTCTCCATGTAACAGACTGTAAGGTTAACCCACTCACTGTGTCTCCATGTAGCGGACTGTAAGGTTAACCCACTCACTGTGTCTCCATGTAGTGGACTGTAAGGTTAACCCACTCACTGTGTCTCCATGTAGTGGACTGTAAGGTTAACCCACTCACTGTGTCTCCATGTAGTGGACTGTAAGGTTAACCCACTCACTGTGTCTCCATGTAGTGGACTGTAAGGTTAACCCACTCACTGTGTCTCCATGTAGCGGACTGTAAGGTTAACCCACTCACTGTGTCTCCATGTAGCGGACTGTAAGGTTAACCCACTCACTGTGTCTCCATGTAGCGGACTGTAAGGTTAACCCACTCACTGTGTCTCCGTCTGTCTTTAGGATCAGAGCAGTGGTATTCTATAGGAGACAGTGTTCGCTCGGGGAATGTCTCCTGCTATGGAATTAAAGAAGGCTGAATAGATTCACACATTGAACATTCCGGTGTGTGTGTGTGTGTGTGTGTGTGTGTGTGTGTGTGTGTGTGTGTGTGTGTGTGTGTGTGTGTGTGTGTGTGTGTGTGTGTGTGTGCGCGAGACGAAGTAGGAGTGTGGGGGGTGCGGCAGCCGCTCCTCTGAACTGAAACATTTATATTCCTACACTCCCACATGAAAAAATACCATAGTATACTATTGAATAAATACTTGATGTATACTATGGGATAAATACTGTAGTTTTCACTGTAGTGTTTTTTGGGGGATATTTGTTGAAGTTTAAAATTCAGTTTCGGGAGGAGAGATTTAAACCTCAGATGACACGTCTAATCTGCAGCAGGAACTTCCATTTATGGGCATTTTTCTTCCCTATTGGAAAGCAGCCTTAGAGCAGGAACTCCATATATGTGCACTGACATTCATATTGTAATGTGTCCTTAGTAAAGAACTCCATATATGGAGAGAGAGAGAGAGAGAGACACACAGAGAGAGAGACACAGAGAGAGAGAGAGACACAGAGAGAGAGAGAGACACAGAAAGAGAGAGAGACAGAGACAGAGAGAGAGAGACAGAGACAGAGAGACAGAGACGTGACCATGCAAATTTCCTCACATGCCTCCATACTTCATTAGCCAAAAGCCCACCTCACTCACCTGAATCCCCTTGCTTAATCAGCCTCCCCAAACACCATCCACACCCTCATACCAAACTCTACCAACTACTATCCCTTCCGATATGTTCGTCAGATGGCGAATTACCCCGAACTCGAGAACTGTAGTACCCCAAAGAATGTAAGAGGGGTGCTGCCGCACCTTGTGGTCTGGCTCTGCCGCTATGACAAAAAAAAAAAAAACTTTTAAGTTTTTACGGACTAGGAAATGAAAATGGCGGTTAGATGTTAAACTCTTTGAGCCCATGGCTGTTTTTGTTGCACTCCCCTTCCAGCGTGTCCTGCGTTTCCTGTTAGCACCATAGAGGGGAACCGAATGCATGACCAAGCTCCAGAGAGAGTAAGCTTTCAGGAATGGTCTTATATCACAAACACTAGAGACAAATTCAGAGGAAGAAAATCAATTCAACACGTTGGCTTTATAAACTGCCAGAAACGTGTTTAATATGTTTACAGACAGAAACCTCTGTTCTCTTCCACCATTTCTCTTAAAGTACCAGGATGTGGTAAAGTACCAGGATGTGGTAAGGTACCATGATGTGGTAAAGTACCAGGATGTGGGAAAGTACCAGGATGTGGGAAAGTACCAGGATGTGGGAAAGTACCAGGATGTGGGAAAGTACCAGGATGTGGTAAAGTACCAGGATGTTGTAAAGTACCAGGATGTGGTAAAGTACCAGAATGTGGTAAAGTACCAGGATGTGGTAAAGTACCAGGATGTTGTAAAGTACCAGGATGTGGTAAAGTACCAGGATGTGGGAAAGTACCAGGATGTGGTAAAGTACCAGGATGTGGTAAAGTACCAGGATGTGGGAAAGTACCAGGATGTGGGAAAGTACCAGGATGTGGGAAAGTACCAGGATGTGGGAAAGTACCAGGATGTGGTAAAGTACCAGGATGTGGTAAAGTACCAGGATGTTGTAAAGTACCAGGATGTGGTAAAGTACCAGGATGTGGTAAAGTACCAGGATGTTGTAAAGTACCAGGATGTGGTAAAGTACCAGGATGTTGTAAAGTACCAGGATGTTGTAAAGTACCAGGATGTTGTAAAGTACCAGGATGTGGTAAAGTACCAGGATGTGGTAAAGTACCAGGATGTGGTAAAGTACCAGGATGTGGTAAAGTACCAGGATGTGGTAAAGTACCAGGATGTGGTATAGTACCAGGATGTGGTAAGGTACCAGGATGTTGTAAAGTACCAGGATGTGGTAAAGTACCAGGATGTTGTAAAGTACCAGGATGTGGTAAAGTACCAGGATGTGGTAAAGTACCAGGATGTTGTAAAGTACAAGGATGTTGTAAAGTACCAGGATGTGGTAAAGTACCAGGATGTGGTAAAGTACCAGGATGTTGTAAAGTACCAGGATGTTGTAAAGTACCAGGATGTGGTAAGGTACCAGGATGTTGTAAAGTACCAGGATGTTGTAAAGTACCAGGATGTTGTCTCTGGTTTTGAATCTGAATTTAGAGAAATGAATTTGGAAACTGAATCTGAATGCATCTGAGAAGTTAAATATATGAAACATTTCGAAATTATAGTTTGTAAACTTGATACACAGAAAATGAATGCAATATCTACCATCTCTCACTCTCTTTCTCTCCCTCTTTCCATCAATAAAAGGTATTTTTGCTTAAAGCAAAACAACTTGGCATCCAGGTTGACTCCAATAACCATTGTGTGTGTCTTTATTCCTAATGGGACTCCTCTCCCCGTCTTACAGAGATCGAGGCCAAGGAGGCTTGTGATTGGCTGAGGGCTGCAGGGTTCCCACAGTATGCCCAGCTCTACGAAGGTAAACACACACTGCATTTCCACACTGCATTTCACACTGCTTTACCACACTGCGTTATCACACTGCACTACCAAACTGCATTACCAAACTGCATTACCACACTGCATTTTCACACTGCATTTCCAACAGCTGTTGGGTCTCATATTGAGAGTTCGGTAAATTCCTCTCCTCTCTCCCATCCCCCTCTATGTCTCTTCTTCCTTCACCATCATCTCCTCTTTTCCCTAAATTCCTCTCCCTTCCTCTCTTAATCCCTCCTCTCCTCATTTCTTCTCATCTCTCATCTCTTCTCCTCTCCTCCCTCCCTCCCAGGGTCTATTTCTATTCTGTAATTTAAAGGGAGGGGTCATGGGAATGGCCTCTGCTATCTCTGACTGCCTGGAACATCCTCCCTCCCTCCCACCCTCGCTCCCTCCCGACCTCCATCTCTTTGTCTCTCTCACTCCCTCTTTCATTCTCACCCCCTCTGTTTCTCTCTCTCACCCTCCCCCTCTCCTCCTCTTCCTCCTCCTCCCCCCCTCTGTTTCTCTCTCTCACCCTCCCCCTCCCCCTCTCCTCCTCCTCCTCCTCCTCCTCCTCCTCCTCCTCCTCCTCCTCCTCCCCCCTCTGTTTCTCTCTCTCACCCTCCCCCTCTCCTCCTCCTCCTCTTCTCCTCTGTTTCTCTTTCTCCCCCTCCCCCTCTCCTCCTCCTCCTCCTCCTCCCCCCCTCTGTTTCTCTCTCTCACCCTCCTCCTCCTCCTCCTCCTCCCCGTCTCCTCCTCCCCCTCCCCCTCCCCCTTTCCTCCCACTCCTCCTAATCCTCCTCCTCCTCCTCCTCCCCGTCTCCTCCTCCTCCCCGTCTCCTTCCCCTCCCCGTCTCCTCCTCCGCCTCCCTGTCTCCTCCTCCTCCTCCCCTCCCACCCTCCTCCTCCCCCTCTCCTCGTCCTCCTCCCGTCCCCTCGTCCTCCTCCTCCCCTCCTCCTCCCCTCCTCCTCCCCCCGTCTCCTCCTCCTCCTCCTCCTCCTCCTCCCGTCTCCTCCTCCTCCTTCTCCTCCCCTCCTCCTACTCCCCCCCGTCTCCTCCTCCTCCCCGTCTCCTCCTCCTCCTCCTCCTCCTCCCCCCCTCCCCCTCCTCCTCCTCCTCCTCCCCGTCTCCTCCTCCCCCTCCCCCTTTCCACCCTCTCCTCCTCCTCCACCTCTCCTCCTCCTCCCCGTCTTCTCCTCCTTCTCCTCCCCGTCTCCTCCTCCTCCTCCTCCTCCTCCCCCCCTCCTCCTCCCCCTCTCCTCCTCCTCCTCCTCCTCCCCGTCTCCTCATCCCCCTCCAACTCCCTCTCCCCCCCTCTTCCTCCTCCCCCCCACCCCCTCTCCTCCTCCTCCCCCCCTCCCGTCTTCTCCTCCTCCCCCCCACCCCCTCTCCTCCTCCTCCCCCCTCCCCCTCCCCCTTTCCTCCCTCTCCTCCTAATCCTCCTTCACCTCTCCTCCTCCTCCTCCTCTCCTCTGTTTAGTTGTCCTGTACTATAGATAGTCTTTAATACTGGGTTAGGACTAGCACTGTGTTTCTGCCGACAGAACTGTGTGTTTCTGTGGCTTACTGTAGATTCACCCTCTCTCTCCACCACACACACAAACAGAAAAGCATGTGTGTGTGTGTGTATTTTTCCAAAGACACTCTGTCATTCCCCCCAGATTAAACTCTTTTCAGGGTGCTGGCCTGTAGCCTGTAGCTGTGTCCCAAATGAATGGGCCATAGTCTGTGACCACTAGCAGTCAGTGACTTCATTGATCTTTAACTATAGTACTGCTGCAGTCTGCTGGAATCCATCTCTCTCTCTCTCTCTCTCTCTCTCTCTCTCTCTCTCTCTCTCTCAGACTCCCAGTTTCCTATAGATATCTTGTCAGTGAAGAGGGACCATGACTTCTTGGACAGGGACCTGGTGGAACCTCTGTGTCGGTAAGAGAACACACAAACACAACATTCTGTAGAATACATTACTTAGAACTAACACCATTCTGTAGACTACATTACTTAGAACTAACACCATTCTGTAGACTACATTACTATGGCATATTGTGGAGTAGTCACATATCTCTGTGTGACATTATAACTGTATCTCTGTGTGACATTAGAACTGTATCTCTTTGTAACATTAGAACTGTATCTCTGTAACATTAGAACTGTATATCTGTGTGACATTAGAACTGTATCTCTGTGTGACATTAGAACTGTATCTCTGTGTGACATTAGAACTGTATCTCTGTGTGACATTAGAACTGTATCTCTGTGTAACATTAGAACTGTATATCTGTGTAACATTATAACTGTATCTCTGTGTGACATTATAACTGTATCTCTGTAACATTAGAACTGTATCTCTGTGTGACATTAGAACTGTATCTCTATGTGACATTAGAACTGTATCTCTGTGTGACATTAGAACTGTATCTCTGTGTGACATTAGAACTGTATCTCTGTGTGACATTAGAACTGTATCTCTATGTAACATTAGAACTGTATCTCTGTGTGACATTAGAACTGTATCTCTGTGTGACATTAGAACTGTATCTCTGTGTGACATTAGAACTGTATCTCTGTGTGACATTAGAACTGTATCTCTGTGTGACATCATAACTGTATCTCTATGTAACATTAGAACTGTATCTCTGTGTGACATCATAACTGTATCTCTGTGTAACATTAGAACTGTATCTCTGTGTGACATTATAACTGTATCTCTGTGTGACATTAGAACTGTATCTCTGTAACATTAGAACTGTATCTCTGTGTGACATTAGAACTGTATCTCTGTAACATTATAACTGTATCTCTGTGTGACATTAGAACTGTATCTCTGTGTGACATCATAACTGTATCTCTGTGTAACATTAGAACTGTATCTCTGTGTGACATTAGAACTGTATCTCTGTGTGACATTAGAACTGTATCTCTGTGTGACATTAGAACTGTATCTCTGTGTAACATTAGAACTGTATTTCTGTGTAACATTAGAACTGTATCTCTGTGTGACATTAGAACTGTATCTCTGTAACATTATAACTGTATCTCTGTGTGACATTATAACTGTATCTCTGTAACATTAGAACTGTATCTCTGTGTGACATTAGAACTGTATCTCTGTAACATTAGAACTGTATCTCTGTAACATTAGAACTGTATATCTGTGTAACATTAGAACTGTATCTCTGTGTAACATTAGAACTGTATCTCTGTGTAACATTAGAACTGTATCTCTGTGTAACATTAGAACTGTATCTCTGTGTAACATTAGAACTGTATCTCTGTGTGACATTAGAACTGTATCTCTGTGTGACATCATAACTGTATCTCTGTGTGACATTAGAACTGTATCTCTGTAACATTAGAACTGTATATCTGTGTGACATTAGAACTGTATCTCTGTGTGACATTAGAACTGTATCTCTGTGTGACATTAGAACTGTATCTCTGTGTGACATTAGAACTGTATCTCTATGTAACATTAGAACTGTATCTCTGTGTAACATTAGAACTGTATCTCTGTGTGACATTATAACTGTATCTCTGTAACATTAGAACTGTATCTGTGTGACATTAGAACTGTATCTCTGTAACATTAGAACTGTATCTATGTGTGACATTAGAACTGTATCTCTGTGTGACATTAGAACTGTATCTCTGTAACATTAGAACTGTATCTCTGTGTGACATTAGAACTGTATCTCTATTAGAACTGTATCTCTGTGTGACATTAGAACTGTATCTCTGTGTGACATCATAACTGTATCTCTGTGTGACATTAGAACTGTATCTCTGTGTGACATTAGAACTGTATCTCTGTGTGACATTAGAACTGTATCTCTGTGTGACATTAGAACTGTATCTCTTTAACATTATAACTGTATCTCTGTGTGACATTATAACTGTATCTCTGTAACATTAGAACTGTATCTCTGTGTGACATTAGAACTGTATCTCTGTAACATTAGAACTGTATCTCTGTGTGACATTAGAACTGTATCTCTATTAGAACTGTATCTCTGTGTGACATTAGAACTGTATCTCTGTGTGACATCATAACTGTATCTCTGTGTGACATTAGAACTGTATCTCTGTGTGACATTAGAACTGTATCTCTGTGTGACATTAGAACTGTATCTCTGTGTGACATTAGAACTGTATCTCTTTAACATTATAACTGTATCTCTGTGTGACATTATAACTGTATCTCTGTAACATTAGAACTGTATCTCTGTGTGACATTAGAACTGTATCTCTGTAACATTAGAACTGTATCTCTGTAACATGAGAACTGTATATCTGTGTAACATTAGAACTGTATCTCTGTGTGACATTAGAACTGTATCTCTGTAACATTAGAACTGTATCTATGTAACATGAGAACTGTATATCTGTGTGACATTAGAACTGTATATCTGTGTGACATTAGAACTGTATCTCTGTGTGACATTAGAACTGTATCTCTTTGTAACATTAGAACTGTATCTCTGTGTAACATTAGAACTGTATCTCTGTAATATTCGAACTGTATCTCTGTGTAACATTAGAACTGTATCTCTGTGTGACATCATAACTGTATCTCTGTGTGACATTAGAACTGTATCTCTGTAACATTAGAACTGTATATCTCTGTGACATTAGAACTGTATCTCTGTGTGACATTAGAACTGTATCTCTGTGTGACATTAGAACTGTATCTCTGTGTGACATTAGAACTGTATCTCTGTGTAACATTAGAACTGTATCTCTGTGTAACATTAGAACTTTATCTCTGTGTGACATTATAACTGTATCTCTGTAACATTAGAACTGTATCTCTGTGTGACATTAGTACTGTATCTCTATGTTACATTAGAACTGTATCTCTGTGTGACATTAGAACTGTATCTCTATGTGACATTAGAACTGTATCTCTGTGTGACATTAGAACTGTATCTCTGTGTGACATTAGAACTGTATCTCTGTGTGACATTAGAACTGTATCTATATGTAACATTAGAACTGTATCTCTGTGTGACATTAGAACTGTATCTCTGTGTGACATTAGAACTGTATCTCTGTGTGACATTAGAACTGTATCTCTGTGTGACATTAGAACTGTATCTATGTGTGACATCATAACTGTATCTCTATGTAACATTAGAACTGTATCTCTGTGTGACATCATAACTGTATCTCTGTGTAACATTATAACTGTATCTCTGTGTGACATTATAACTGTATCTCTGTGTGACATTAGAACTGTATCTCTGTAACATTAGAACTGTATCTCTGTGTGACATTAGAACTGTATCTCTATGTGACATTAGAACTGTATCTCTGTGTGACATTAGAACTGTATCTCTGTGTGACATTAGAACTGTATCTCTGTGTGACATTAGAACTGTATCTCTGTGTGACATTAGAACTGTATCTCTGTGTGACATTAGAACTGTATCTCTGTGTGACATTAGAACTGTATCTCTGTGTGACATCATAACTGTATCTCTGTGTAACATTAGAACTGTATCTCTGTGTGACATTAGAACTGTATCTCTGTGTGACATTAGAACTGTATCTCTGTGTGACATTAGAACTGTATCTCTGTGTGACATTAGAACTGTATCTCTGTAACATTATAACTGTATCTCTGTGTGACATTATAACTGTATCTCTGTAACATTAGAACTGTATCTCTGTGTGACATTAGAACTGTATCTCTGTAATATTAGAACTGTATCTCTGTAACATTAGAACTGTATATCTGTGTAACATTAGAACTGTATCTCTGTGTAACATTAGAACTGTATCGCGGTGTAACATTAGAACTGTATCTCTGTGTAACATTAGAACTGTATCTCTGTGTAACATTAGAACTGTATCTCTGTGTGATATTAGAACTGTATCTCTGTGTGACATCATAACTGTATCTCTGTGTGACATTAGAACTGTATCTCTGTAACATTAGAACTGTATATCTGTGTGACATTAGAACTGTATCTCTGTGTGACATTAGAACTGTATCTCTGTGTGACATTAGAACTGTATCTCTGTGTGACATTAGAACTGTATCTCTGTGTAACATTAGAACTGTATCTCTGTGTAACATTAGAACTGTATCTCTGTGTGACATTATAACTGTATCTCTGTAACATTAGAACTGTATCTGTGTGACATTAGAACTGTATCTCTATGCTACATTAGAACTGTATCTCTGTGTGACATTAGAACTGTATATCTGTGTAACATTATAACTGTATCTCTGTGTGACATTAGAACTGTATCTCTGTGTGACATTAGAACTGTATCTCTGTAACATTAGAACTGTATCTATGTGTGACATTAGAACTGTATCTCTGTGTGACATTAGAACTGTATCTCTGTAACATTAGAACTGTATCTCTGTGTGACATTAGAACTGTATCTCTATTAGAACTGTATCTCTGTGTGACATTAGAACTGTATCTCTGTGTGACATCATAACTGTATCTCTGTGTGACATTAGAACTGTATCTCTGTGTGACATTAGAACTGTATCTCTGTGTGACATTAGAACTGTATCTCTGTGTGACATTAGAACTGTATCTCTTTAACATTATAACTGTATCTCTGTGTGACATTATAACTGTATCTCTGTAACATTAGAACTGTATCTCTGTGTGACATTAGAACTGTATCTCTGTAACATTAGAACTGTATCTCTGTAACATGAGAACTGTATATCTGTGTAACATTAGAACTGTATATCTGTGTGACATTAGAACTGTATCTCTGTAACATTAGAACTGTATCTCTGTAACATGAGAACTGTATATCTGTGTGACATTAGAACTGTATATCTGTGTGACATTAGAACTGTATCTCTGTGTGACATTAGAACTGTATCTCTTTGTAACATTAGAACTGTATCTCTGTGTAACATTAGAACTGTATCTCTGTAACATTCGAACTGTATCTCTGTGTAACATTAGAACTGTATCTCTGTGTGACATCATAACTGTATCTCTGTGTGACATTAGAACTGTATCTCTGTAACATTAGAACTGTATATCTCTGTGACATTAGAACTGTATCTCTGTGTGACATTAGAACTGTATCTCTGTGTGACATTAGAACTGTATCTCTGTGTGACATTAGAACTGTATATCTGTGTAACATTAGAACTGTATCTCTGTGTAACATTAGAACTGTATCTCTGTGTGACATTATAACTGTATCTCTGTAACATTAGAACTGTATCTCTGTGTGACATTAGAACTGTATCTCTATGTTACATTAGAACTGTATCTCTGTGTGACATTAGAACTGTATCTCTGTGTGACATTATAACTGTATCTCTGTGTGACATTAGGACTGTATCTCTGTGTGACATTAGAACTGTATCTCTGTAACATTAGAACTGTATCTCTGTGTGACATTAGAACTGTATCTCTATGTGACATTAGGACTGAATCTCTGTGTGACATTAGAACTGTATCTCTGTAACATTAGAACTGTATCTCTGTGTAACATTAGAACTGTATCTCTGTGTGACATTAGAACTGTATCTCTGTGTGACATCATAACTGTATCTCTGTGTGACATTAGAACTGTATCTCTGTGTGACATTAGAACTGTATCTCTGTGTGACATTAGAACTGTATCTATGTGTGACATTAGAACTGTATCTATGTGTAACATTAGAACTGTATCTCTGTGACATTAGAACTGTATCTCTGTGTGAAGTAAAACGGTATCTCTCTGTGATGTAAAACGGTATCTCTCTGTGATGTAAAACGGTATCTCTCTGTGATGTAAAACGGTATCTCTCTGTGATGTAAAACGATGTCTCTCTGTGATGTAAAACAGTATCTCTCTATTGTTTCAGACGTCTTAACACTCTGAACAAGTGTTGCTCCATGAAACTAGACGTCAGCCACCCCAGGAAGAAAGTAAGTCATCTCTCCATCTTTCCTGTCTTTTATTATCTCCAAAACGACATGAATGTCTGCTGTTAAAGAGGTGATCTGAATGATCTGAATGAATGTCTGCTGTTAAAGAGGTGATTTGAATGATCTGAATGAATGTCTGCTGGTAAAGAGATGATCTGAATGAATGTCAGTTTTGTCTGTTTTTTTTTGTGACTGATCCATTGATACGTATGAATCAGAGAAAAATGCAAAATGCTGGAGACTCACATTCAGAGGATACGGGCCTGTACTTTGCAGGGTCAGAAAAAATGAAATATATTCTGCCACCTTGTGGTAAGTTATGGATATAGCACCATTCAACGAGTAAAACATTGGTTAGAGGAGGCAGGTAGTCTAGTGGTTAGAGGAGGCAGGTAGTCTAGTGGTTAGAGGAGGCAGGTAGTCTAGTGGTTAGAGGAGGCAGGTAACCTAGTGGTTAGAGGAGACAGGTAACCTAGTGGTTAGAGGAGGCAGGTAACCTAGTGGTTAGAGGAGGCAGGTAACCTAGTGGTTAGAGGAGGCAGGTAGTCTAGTGGTTAGAGGAGGCAGGTAACCTAGTGGTTAGAGGAGGCAGGTAGTCTAGTGGTTAGAAGAGGCAGGTAACCTAGTGGTTAGAGGAGGCAGGTAACCTAGTGGTTAGAGGAGGCAGGTAGTCTAGTGGTTAGAGGAGGCAGGTAACCTAGTGGTTAGAGGAGGCAGGTAACCTAGTGGTTAGAGGAGGCAGGTAGTCTAGTGGTTAGAGGAGGCAGGTAGTCTAGTGGTTAGAGGAGGCAGGTAACCTAGTGGTTAGAGGAGGCAGGTAGTCTAGTGGTTAGAGGAGGCAGGTAACCTAGTGGTTAGAGCATAGGGCCAGTAACCGAAAGGCTGCTAGATCGTATCCCTGAGCTGACAAGGTAAAAATCTGTCGTTCTGCCCCTGAACAAGGACGTTAACCCACTGTTTCTAGGCCGTCATTGTAAATAAGAATTTGTTCTTAACTGACTTGCCTAGTTAAACTAAAAATAATGTGTTTTGCAGTAGTACAGACCAATATACCATATTCCCCCTCTCTCTATACTCCCTCTCTCTCTATACTGCCTCCCTCTCTCTCTATACTCCCTCTCTCTCTATACTGCCTCCCCCTCTCTCTATACTCCCTCTCTCTCTATACTCCCTCTCTCTCTATACTCCCTCCCTCTCTATACTCCCTCCCTCTCTATACTCCCTCCCTCTCTATACTCCCTCTCTCTCTATACTCCCTCTCTCTCTATACTTCCTCCGTCTCTATACTTCCTCCTTCTCTATACTTCCTCCGTCTCTATACTTCCTCCTTCTCTATACTTCCTCTCTCTATATACTCCCTCTATATACTCCCCCTCTATATACTCCCTCTATATACTCTCTCTCCAGACTGATGATTCAGACGACGATGACCCGCTAGCCATCAGTAAGAGATGGACCTTTGAATGGAACAGCCGGCGCTGGTCCCGCCTCCAGGACATGCACTTCCTGCTGGGCTCGCCCAATGAGAACAGTCCTGAGGGGTGCCAGGGGGAGGGGCGACTGAGGAGCACGGTGAGCAGTGAGAGCGTCCTGACGGACCTGAGCGAACCAGAGATCACGGATATATCCTCTCTGCACAGTCAAGACTCTCTGGGAGCCATGCTTCCTGACTCTGTCTCTATGGTCTCACTGGCAGGACCCTACCAGGTTAGTCTGTCTTCAGGTCTGCTTCCCAAATGGCACCTTATTCTCTATGTATTTGTGGTATATAAATTATCTTCGGGATCGGTGTCCCTTCCACGGGACGGTTGAGCTAAGGTAGGCTAATGTGATTAGCATGAGGTTGTAAGTAACAAGAACATTTCCCAAGACATATCTGATATGGGCAGAAAGCTTAAATTCTTGTTAATCTAACTGCACTGTCTAATTTCCAGTAGCTATTACAGTGAAATAATACCATGCTATTGTTTGAGGAGAGAGCACCGTTTTTAACATGAACAGTTATTAATAAACAAATTAGGGATCGATGGTTTGTCTAAAACCATTTTTTCTTTGTATTATCTTTTACCAGATCTATTGTGTTATATTCTCCTACATTCCTTTCACATTTCCACAAACCTCAAAGTGTTTCCTTTCAAATGGTACCAAACGATATGCATATCCTTGCTTCAGGGCCCGAGTTACAGGCAGTTAGATTGGGATTTGTCATTTTAGGAGAACATTTAAAAAAGGGCCGGATCCTTAAGAGGTAAGACGCAGCCATTTTGTTTTTGCGTCAAGATTAATAACAGAATGAATTGACATGTGCATTCCCATAATGCACTTTGACCTGACCCTGGTACGACAACGAGCCACTCTTCCTCCCGGAGAAGTCTTGCCCGTTCCAAGACCTCCTCCGTCACGTTGGACAGCTCCCGTCTGGTGTTCAACCTTCCCATGTCACCCTGCTCCTCCGTACACTCCGCTGGCTTCCTGTCGAAGCTGGCGTCCACTACAAGACCATGGTGTTTACCTCACAGAGCAATGAGAGGAACTGTCTCTACCTACCTTCAGGCTATGCTCAGACCCTACATCCTAACCCCAACGCTCTGCTGTCTCTGGTCTCTTGGCTGTGATAGGTGGTTGTCTCAACTAGCTATCTTAATAAGAAGAATGCACTACAATAAGGGACTCTGGATGAGAGAGAGTTGTCTGCTAAATGACTAACATGTCAATGTAAATGAATGGTCATTGTTAATAAAGTTATTTAGGTCAAAACAATACATCATCCACCTTTTTTTTTAAAGTCTGAGATACAGTACTGATTGATTCCCAGTAAACGCTCGTACTGTAAGCAACTCGAAGAGTTGCCTATCTTTAAAACGTGTAAAACATTTCAATGTGTCATATCACAAAATGAACACTGACATCAACAGTTCTGTCTCTTCAAGTGTCTACATTTTTATTGTGACGTACACAAGTTCAGTGAAAAGTATTTCTTTTCCCAACAATGCAGTAATCAGTATACTGTATAATACTATAAAGTAAATGAAAGTAAAGTAGAACTTAAAACCACTGAATATAAACGTCTTTAAGGGTTGTAATGGTCTGAAGACCCTGTGAGAGGGAATGGTACAAGCCGGACTGTTTCATGTCTGAGCTTCAATGTCCTTCTCTCACCTGTTACAGTGTCATTGTGCCCCAGTGTTTTGTCCCACGTTGACCCCTGATCGTCAGTCATGTCAGCTGTGTCAGTACGATACTGGACCTGTCTGTTGTGTGACAATCCAAAGCTTTCTTCATGACATTTTTTTTAATGTCTGAACATACCTCTCTACCAGCCATCTGAACATACCTCTCTACCAGCCATCTGAACATACCTCTCTACCAGCCTGAACATACCTCTCTACCAGCCTGAACATACCTCTCTACCAGCCTGAACATACCTCTCTACCAGCCATCTGAATATACCTCTCTACCAGCCTGAACATACCTCTCTACCAGCCATCTGAACATACCTCTCTACCAGCCATCTGAACATACCTCTCTACCAGCCATCTGAACATACCTCTCTACCAGCCATCTGAACATACCTCTCTACCAGCCTGAACATACCTCTCTACCAGCCTGAACATACCTCTCTACCAGCCTGAACATACCTCTCTACCAGCCTGAACATACCTCTCTACCAGCCATCTGAATATACCTCTCTACCAGCCTGAACATACCTCTCTACCAGCCATCTGAACATACCTCTCTACCAGCCATCTGAACATACCTCTCTACCAGCCATCTGAACATACCTCTCTACCAGCCATCTGAACATACCTCTCTACCAGCCTGAACATACCTCTCTACCAGCCTGAACATACCTCTCTACCAGCCTGAACATACCTCTCTACCAGCCTGAACATACCTCTCTACCAGCCATCTGAATATACCTCTCTACCAGCCTGAACATACCTCTCTACCAGCCATCTGAACATACCTCTCTACCAGCCATCTGAACATACCTCTCTACCAGCCTGAATATACCTCTCTACCAGCCATCTGAACATACCTCTCTACCAACCATCTGAACATACCTCTCTACCAACCAGTTTGAATCTAGGTTTCTTGGCACGTGGTGGAGTGCAGAATTCTGCTCTGGCTCACAAATGTCTGGAATTGATTTTAACATTGTGCATTACGATTTGCTCAGACAAACTGCATGATGAGAACAACCTTCTCAGTCTGGTACCATGTATTGTCTATGTTTACTTAACCTTCATTCAATCTTTATTTAACCTTTATTTAACTAGGAAAGTCGGTTAAGAACAAATCTTGATTTTACAATGACGGCCTACATTGGCCAAACCTGGACGATACTGGGCCAATTGTGCACCGCCCTATGGGACTCCCAATCTAGGCCGGTTGTGATACAGCCTGGAATGGAACCGGGGTCTGTAGTGACACCTCTAACACTGAGATGCCTTGCCTTAGACCGCTGTGATACAGCCTGGAATGGAACCGGGGTCTGTAGTGACTCCTCTGACACTGAGATGCAGTGCCTTAGACCACTGCACCACTCAGGAGCCCCTGTGAAGTGATTTGTGACGTTCTGAACACTTCTAACTATTTAGAGTGTGAGTCAACCACTATCATACACATGCTGTTTTGAAATGCGCCTACAAAGTCTGTGTAAACCTTTCCAACACTCACCAGGGAACTCCCAGGATGCAACGGGACCTGTCATTGTGTTTTCTGATCCACTCCATTATGATCGTCTCCACTTCTCCATAAAGGGTTTGGGACACTATTTGCCAGTGCTTCCATTTCCACAATACCCTGATGTCCCGTGAGAATTTATTTTAGCGCTGCCCTTCACAGTTTTGTTGGAAATATTACTCTAGGTGTCCCGGTAGACACAACCTTGTTCCACTGACAGCTCTCCTCTGTGTGTAGAATGATTTCAAGTTTTCTTCAAGGCCAACCCTCCATGATGTATTAGAAGACGTCTGAGAGCTCGCTGTCTGTGTGTGTTGCTCTGGCTACTTGTTTAGCGTTCAGTGGTGCTTCCTGGAAGTTCTCTGTTCTGCTTCCTGGAAGTTCTCTGTTCGGCTTCCTGGAAGTGCTCTGTTAGCTTCCTGGAAGTGATCTGTTAGCTTCCTGGAAGTGATCTGTTAGCTTCCTGGAAGTGATCTGTTAGCTTCCTGGAAGTGATCTGTTAGCTTCCTGGAAGTGATCTGTTAGCTTCCTGGAAGTTCTCTGTTCGGCTTCCTGGAAGTTCTCTGTTCTGCTTCCTGGAAGTGCTCTGTTTCGGCTTCCTGGAAGTGCTCTGTTCGCTTCCTGGAAGTTCTCTGTTCTGCTTCCTGGAAGTTCTATGGTCTGCTTCCTGGAAGTTCTCTGTTCTGCTTCCTGGAAGTTCTCTGTTCGCTTCCTGGAAGTGATCTGTTAGCTTCCTGGAAGTGCTCTGTTAGCTTCCTGGAAGTTATCTGTTAGCTTCCTGGAAGTTATCTGTTAGCTTCCTGGAAGTGATCTGTTAGCTTCCTGGAAGTGATCTGTTAGCTTCCTGGAAGTTCTCTGTTCGGCTTCCTGGAAGTTCTCTGTTCTGCTTCCTGGAAGTTCTCTGTTCGGCTTCCTGGAAGTGCTCTGTTTGCTTCCTGGAAGTTCTTTGTTCTGCTTCCTGGAAGTGCTCTGTTCGCTTCCTGGAAGTGCTCTGTTCGCTTCCTGGAAGTTCTTTGTTCTGCTTCCTGGAAGTGCTCTGTTCGCTTCCTGGAAGTTCTCTGTTCGGCTTCCTGGAAGTGATCTGTCAGCAGTGTGTGGATGTGAGCTGGCACTGTCTCAGCTCTGGCATCACTGATCTCAGGTAAGGGAAAGAGGGAGAAACGTTGCTGTGGAGTTCTGATTTGCGATCAGCAAATCTACACACAAGGCACACACCAGTCTATATAAGGTGCCACAGTTGACAGTGCATGTCAGAGCAAAAACCAAGCCATGAGATCGAAGGAATTGTCTGAGGAGCTCAGAGACAGGATTCTGTTGAGGCACAGATCTGGGGAAGGGTACCAAAATATTTCTGCAGCATTGAAGATCCCCAACAACACAGTGGCCTCCAACATTCTTAAATGGAAGAAGTTTGGAACCACCAAGACTCTTCTGAGAGCTGGCTGCCCGGCCAAACTCCACAATCGGGGAGAAGGGCCTTGGTCAAGGAGGTGACACAGAACCTGATGGTCACTCTGACAGAGCTCCACAGTTCCTTTGTGGAGATGGGAGAACCTTCCAGAAGGACAACCATCTGTGCAGCACTCCAGCAATCAGGCCTGGTAGAGTGGCAAGACAGAAGCCACTCCTCAGTAAAATGCACAACAGCCCACGTGGAGTTTCTTAAAAGGCGCCTAATGGACTCTGACCATGAGAAAATAGATTCACTGGTCTGATATAATCAAGATTGAACTCTTTGGCCTGAATGCCAGGGGTCACGTCTGGAGGAAACCTGGCACCATCCCTACGGTGAAGCATGGTGGGGCCGCATCATGCTGTGGGGATGTTTTTAAGCAGCAGGGACTGGGAGACTCTGAATGTCCTTGAGTTGCCCAGCCAGAGCCCGGACTTGAACCCGATCAAACATCTCTGGAGACACCTGAAAATAGCTGAGCAGCAATACTCCCCATCCAACCTGACAGCGATTGAGAGGATCTGCAGAGAATAAGGCGAGAAACTTCCCGAATACAGGTGTGTCAAGCTTGTAGCGTCATACCCAAGAAGACTCGAGGCTGTCATCGCTGTCAAAGGTGCTTCAACAAAGTAACAAAGTTCCTCCCATGTGTGTGTAGATTAATGCGGAAAAAAACAATTGAATCCATTTTAGAATAAGGCTGTAACGTAACAAAATGTAGAAAAAGTCAAGGGGTCTGAATACTTTCAGAATGCACTGTATCCAAGAGTTACCGGGACAAAGTCAATGTGCGTGTGTTCAGGTTATAGTTGAGGTAATTGATATCATTTGTACATGTAGGTAGGGGTACAGTGACTATGGGGGTACAGGGTAGTCTGGGTAATATGTAGATGTAGGTAGGGGTACAGTGACTATAGGGGTACAGGGTAGTCTGGGTAATATGTAGATGTAGGTAGGGGTACAGTGACTATAGGGGTACAGGGTAGTCTGGGTAATATGTAGATGTAGGTAGGGGTATAGTGACTATGGGGTACAGGTTAGTCTGGGTAATATGTAGATGTAGGTAGGGGTATAGTGACTATAGGGGTACAGGGTAGTCTGGGTAATATGTAGATGTAGGTAGGGGTATAGTGACTATGGGGGTACAGGTTAGTCTGCGTAATATGTACATGTAGGTAGGGGTATAGTGACTATAGGGGTACAGGGTAGTCTGGGTAATATTTAGATGTAGGTAGGGGTATAGTGACTATGGGGTACAGGTTAGTCTGGGTAATATGTAGATGTAGGTAGGGGTATAGTGACTATAGGGGTACAGGGTAGTCTGGGTAATATGTAGATGTAGGTAGGGGTATAGTGACTATGGGGGTACAGGTTAGTCTGCGTAATATGTACATGTAGGTAGGGGTACAGTGACTATAGGGGTACAGGGTAGTCTGGGTAATATGTACATGTAGGTAGGGGTACAGTGACTATGGGGGTACAGGTTAGTCTGGGTAATATGTACATGTAGGTAGGGGTACAGTGACTATGGGGGTACAGGGTAGTCTGGGTAATATGTGCATGTAGGTAGGGGTACAGTGACTATGGGGGTACAGGTTAGTCTGGGTAATATGTACATGTAGGTAGGGGTAAAGTGACTATGTGGGTACAGGTTAGTCTGGGTAATATGTAGATGTAGGTAGGGGTATAGTGACTATGGGGGTACAGGTTAGTCTGGGTAATATGTACATGTAGGTAGGGGTACAGTGACTATGCATAGATAATAAACAGCAAGTAGCAGCAGTGTAAAAACAGGGGGGTAAATGCAAAGTGTGTGGAGTAAATGTAGTCTGAGTTTTTATTCCTCTGGTTGCATCTATTTATGTATTCTCTATTTCCAGCCCCCAAGAGACCTGTCCCACTACAACTCTCTACCAATCAAAAGCAGCCGTCACGGCCAGGGAGGGCGGAGTCCGGCAAAGGCCTTCCTGCGTCGCATGGAGATGATGCGTACCTGGGGGCCGTCCTCCAAGAGGAAGTCAGGAAGTGGGCGGGCGCCGCTCGTCATCAGTGGGCCGGTCCTACATGGGGAGGAGCCCCAGGCATTACAGATGCTCCACTGTGTTCCCATCAATCAATCAGAGGACAGTCTTCATCCTCCCCACCAATCAGATGACAACTCGTCCCCTATCGCCCTTGGTAATGGCAGCAAGGGCCAATCGGTGACGAGCGGTGTGAGTTCCATGCGTCCCTGTGTGAAGGAGTCTGTCTCCAAGCCTAAAAGAGGAAGTATGTACCTGGAAGACATGGAGCTGCTCTCTGGCGCCCCCCATGTTCGGAGGACTGAAGCACAACAGAGCCCGTTCAGCAGGAACCACTTCCGTTCATACGAGGACCTGCTGGTTCACATCCCCAAGAACCACAAACCAGGCACCTTCCCCAAAGCCTTGTCTATAGAGAGTCTAGCCACAGCCACCAACCACCAGTACAAGACCCCTTCTCCCTCCCCACTCAACCCCAGCAAAGGCTCCCCCTGGACGGGTACGGTTCTGTCCAAGAAGCCTTCCTGTCCTGGAGCTCCGCGGGGCAGCAGGGTGAGTGTGTATGACAACGTCCCCGGGTCTCACCTGTACGCGTCCACAGGTGACCTGCTGGATGTGGACCGAGACGATCACCTGTTCCCCCACCTGGATGACATCATCAGTCACGTCAGCGGCCTGCAGCAGATTGTAGACCACTGGAGTCGCAGCATGCTGACGGAGGGTGGGGTGGGGGAGGAGGGGGAGGCAGGGGAGGGAAAGAGGGGTGAAGATGAAGGGGAGGGAGAGGAGAGGACCACGCCCAGTGAGGGGGAGGGAGAGGGAGAGGAGAGGACCACGCCCAGTGAGGGGGAGGGAGAGGGGAGGACCACGCCCAGTGAGGGGGAGGGAGAGGGGAGGACCATGCCCAGTGAGGGAGAGAGAGACGGGGTCTCCCTGATTGACATAGAGTCTACAGGGACCAGAGAGAGGAGAGACTCTGGAGTAGGAGCTTCCCTTACCAGACCACGGTGAGTGTCTGTCTCTCGAAGGTAACTTTTATGTATACTGGTCAGTCTCTCTGGGTCAGTCTCTCTGAGTCTTTTGTCTTTCATTTCTCTCTCTCTCTCCCCCCTCCCTCCCTTCCTCCCTCCAGTCTGCGGTGGCCGAGCTTCCGCCTCTCTGAAAATCTGCGCCAATCAGGCTCCGCGCTGCAGATCAGTAGCCAATCAGCAGGCCAGCTCAGCCTGCTCCAGAAGTTCTCTCTGCTCCGACTCACAGCCATCATGGAGAATTACTCCATGTCTAACAAACACGGCTGGACCTGGTAGGTGTTCACACACACACACACACACACACACACACCACACACACGCACGCACACACGCACGCACGCACACACACACACACACACACACACACACACACACTGCACACACTGCACACACACACACACGCACACACACACACACACACACACACACACACACACACACACACACACGCTCACCTCCTCTACATTTTCTCTCCATTGCCCAGGTCTGTCCCTAAGTTTATGAAGCGTTTGAAGGTCCCTGACTACAAGGAGAGAAGTGTGTTTGGTGTTCCTCTCATCGTTCACACACAGCGCTGTGGTTACCCTCTACCTCTTTGTCTACAGCAGGCCCTGAGACATCTCAGGACGCACTGTCTTGACCAGGTATATACACACACACACACATACACACACACACACACACACACACACACACACACACACACACACACACACACACACACACACACACACACACACACACACGCATACACACACACACACACACGCATACACACACACACACACACGCATACACACACACACACACACACACTCAAACAGTTGCATAAGTCAATCAAATGTATTTATAAAGCCCTTCTTACATCAGCTGATATCTCAAAGTGCTGTACAGAAACCCAACCTAAAACCCCAAACAGCAAGCAATGCAGGTGTAGAAGCACGGTGGCTAGGAAAAACTCCCTAGAAAGGCCAAAACCTAGGAAGAAACCTAGAGAGGAACCAGGCTATGAGGGGTGGCCAGAGGGGAGGGGGGGGGGAAGAGAGAGAGAGAGGGAGAGAGAGAGAGAGAGAGAGAGAGAGCGAGAGAGGGAGAGAATTAGAGGGAGCATACTTACATTCACACAGGACACCAGATAAGACAGGAGAATTACACCATAGACTATTGCAGCATAGATCTGAGACGGGGACGGGGGGGTCGAGGCACACTGTGGCCCCGTCCGACAATACTCCCGGACAGGTCCAAACAGGCAGAAATAACACCCACTTTGCCAAAGCACAGCCCCCACACCACTAGAGGGATATCAACAGACCATCAACTTACTACTCTGATACAAGGTTGAGTATAGCCCACGAGATCTCCTCCACCACACAAAGTAGTGTAACTCTTTCCCTCTCTCCTTCTCTCCCTCTAATCCTCTTTCCCTCTCTCTCTCTCCCTCTCTCCTTCTCTCCTTATCTCCCTCTCTCCTCCTCTCCCTCTCTCCCTCTCTCCTTCTTTCCCTCTCTCCTTCTCTCCCTCTCTCCCTCTCTCCTTCTCTCCCTCTCTCCTTCTCTCCCTCTCTCCTTCTCTCCCTCTCTCCTTCTCTCCCTCTACTCATCTCTCCCTCTCTCCTTCTACTCCTCTCTCCTTCTCTCCCTCTACTCATCTCCTTCTCTCCCTCTACTCCTCCTCTCCCTCTACTCTTCTCTCCCTCTCTCCCTCTCTCCCTCTCTCCTTCTCTCCCTCTCTCCTCCTCTCCCTCTCTCCCTCTCTCCTTCTCTCCCTCTCTCCTTCTCTCCCTCTCCCTCTCTCCTTCTCTCCCTCTCTCCTTCTCTCCCTCTACTCATCTCTCCCTCTACTCTTCTCTCCTTCTCTCCCTCTCTCCTCCTCTCCCTCTCTCCCTCTCTCCTTCTCTCCCTCTCTCCGTCTACTCCTCTCTCCTTCTCTCCCTCTACTCATCTCCTTCTCTTCCTCTACTCCTCCTCTACCTATACTCCTCTCTCCTTCTCTCCCTCTACTCCTCTTCTTCTCTCCCTCTACTCCTCTCCCTCTCTCCCTCTCTACTCCTCTCTCCCTCTCTCCCACTACTCCTCCTTCCCTCTACTCTTCTCTCCCACTCTCCCTCTCCCATTCTCCCTTTCTCCCTCTCTACTCCTCTCTCCCACTATCCCTCTCTCCCTATCTCTCCCCTCATTCCTCTCTCTCCCCTTCTCCCTCTCCTAGGTGGGTCTGTTCCGTAAATCTGGTGTGAAGTCTCGTATCCAGGCGTTGAGACAGGAGTGTGAGACCAGTCCTGACAGTGTGTGTTACGAGGACCAGTCAGCGTACGACGTAGCAGACATGGTTAAACAGTTCTTCAGAGACCTTCCTGAACCTCTACTGACCAGCAAGCTGGGAGAGACCTTCCTACACATCTACCAGTGTAAGAACACACACTCATGGAAGCATGCACAGGGGCGGCAGGTAGCCTAGTGGTTAGAGCGTAGAGGAGGCAGGTAGCCTATTGGTTACCGTGGCCTAGCTGAGTTCAACAGGAAAGTGAACCTGACTGGTAGACAGTAGTCTTAATCTAGCGTAGCCTAGCTGAGTTCAACAGGAATGTGAACCTGACAGGTAGACAGTAGTCTTACCGTGGCCTAGCTGAGTTCAAAAGGAATGTGAACCTGACAGGTAGACAGTAGTCTTACCGTGGCCTAGCTGAGTTCAACAGGAATGTGAACCTGACAGGTAGACAGTAGTCTTACCGTGGCCTAGCTGAGTTCAACAGGAAAGTGAACCTGACTGGTAGACAGTAGTCTTACCGTGGCCTAGCTGACAAGATGCAATTTTCCTGATTTCTGGCCCTTTTTTTCTCTGGTTGATCGTGTCACCCTGATTCTGTCCATCATCCTACAAGGGTAAAAACTCCAATAACTTCTGAATTGAATTATGAGACATGAGGTTTGGGACCATTGGTTTTCTTAGAGGATTATCTAAACAATTACCACTGAGTAGTACATCCACCGTTTTTGCAACACAGAAATCATTGTATGTTCCTAATTCTCCTGCATCTCTCTCTCTCTCGCTCTTCTCTCTCTCCCTATCCCCCTCTCTCTCTCTCGCTCTCGCTCTTCTCTCTCTCCCTATCCCCCCTCTCTCTCTCTCTCTCTCTCTCTCTCTCTCGCTCTCTCTCTCGCTCTCGCTCTTCTCTCTCTCCCTATCCCCCCTCTCTCTCTCTCTCTCTCTCGCTCTTCTCTCTCTCCCTATCCCCCTCTCTCTCTCTCTTGCTCTTCTCTCTCTCTCTCTCTCTCTTCTCTCTCTCTCTCTGTCTCTCTCTCTCTCTCTCTGTCTCTCTTTCTCTCTCTCTCGCTATTCTCTCTCTCTCTCGCTATTCTCTCTCTCTCTCGCTATCTCTCGCTCTCTCTCGCTCTTCTCTCTCTCTCTCTCTCGCTCTTCTCTCTCTCTCTCTCTCTCTCCCCCTCTCTCTCTCTCTCTCTCTCTCTCTGTCTCTGTATCTCTCTCTCTCTCTCTCTCTCTCTCTCTCTCTCTCTCTCTCCCTGTAGATGTCCCTAAGGAGCAGAGGTTGCAGGCCGTGAGGGCGGCCATCTTGCTGATGTCAGACGAGAACAGGGAAGTGCTCCAGACGCTGCTCTGCTTCCTGCGTGATGTCACTTCCTGTGTAGAGGAGAACCAGATGACCCCTATGAACCTGGCTGTGTGTCTGGGCCCCTCCCTGTTCCACCTCAACATACTGAAGAATGACAACCTGTCCCCCAGGTACACACACACACACACACACACACACACAGAACATCCGCTGACCTGTACTGCATTAACAATGTGGTTTAGTTTTGGGCCTGCCACCTGCTACCATCTCACTAACTCCTCCCCGCAGTCACTAACTCCTCCCCTCCTCTCCTCCTATAGGTCGATCCAGAAGAAGTACGCTACGGGCCGTCCGGACCAGAAGGACCTGAGTGAGAACCTTGCCGCCACACAGGGCCTGGCTCACATGATCACTGAGTGCCAGCACCTGTTTGAGGTGAGAAACAACATCTCTGTTGAGAAGTATTTCATGGACAAGTTAATAACTAACTGTAAGGTTAAAGGTCATTTCCCTGACGTTGGAGGCGAGATCGCCTTTGCAGTAAACAATGTGGATGTCGGCTCAAGCGTGAATTACATTTAAAAGTTTGTACTTTGTTTAAGTTCTGGTCCTAATTAACCAGTCCGATTCCTACTGTTTGGTTGCGTAATTCCAACCAAACAAAAAATAATTCTGATTTATTAGATTTTTCTAATTGGTCTTTTGACCAATCAGATCAGCTCATTTGACGATAATTGATCAGAATGTGGCTGGCGAAGTAAACACAGCCTTCGTAATATACCTCATAGCTGATACACACACACACACACACATACCAGTCCTGTCCCATTCAGATCCCACAGGACATGGTAAGCCGGTCCCATAACTCCTACATGGAGGCTGAGTTACTAGCGCCCCCTCTGGACGAGCTGCGTAAGACACATGACGAGGAGGACGAGGAAGAGGAGGAGGAGGAGGAGGAAGGATCCTACCACACACACATGGAGGGGCTGGTCCAGGGACTGCTAAAAGAGGCCAGAGACAACAGCAAAGGATGGGTATCCCGGGCTACCACTGACCACACTGAACTGGCCTGCAAAAAGGTGTGTGTCTCAATACCTAATATGTATACCATCACATACTCATACCATCACACACTCATACCATCACATACTCATACCATCACACACTCATACCATCACACACTCATACCATACACACACTCATACCATCACACACTCATACCATCAAACCCTCATACCATCACACACTCATACCATCACACACTCATACCATCACACACTCATACCATCACACACTCATACCATCACACACTCATACCATCACACACTCATACCATCATACACTCATACCATCACACACCGCAGACATATTAGAATGAAGCACTAAGGCCCGAGGGGGTGTGGTATATGGCCAATATACCACAGCTAAGAGCTGTTCTTAGTCAAGACACAACGCTGAGTGCCTGGATACAGCCCTTAGCCGTGTTAAATTGGCCATATACCACCATCCCCCGAGGTTCCTTATTGTTATTATAAACTGGTTACTAACGTAATTAGAGCAGTAAAAACAAATTGTGTTATACCTGTGGTATATGGTCTGATATATCACGGCTGTCAGCCAATCAGCATTCAGGGTTCGAACCACCCAGTTTATAATATTGTATGCACCTACACCCACAAACACATTCTTCCTAACGCCTCTGTGTGTGTGTGTGTGTGTGTGTGTGTGTGTGTGTGTGTATGTTTGTGTGTGTGTGTGCCTCTCCCTCTACTCTAGGTGGGTGATGGTAACCCACTGCGGCGGTGGCGTGTGTGTGTGGAGGTGTGTGCGAAGCCCAGTGAGGTGTTGGAGAGGCTGCTGCGGGAGCGCCCCCTGTGGCAGACAGGCGTACTGCAGGAGAAGGTTGTGGTTACCCTGGGCAGACAGACAGACATCTACCAGTACAGCTTGCAGAGCATGGCCCCACACCCCAACACTGACTACGTAGTACTGAGGTCAGTGAACCAAATCATTTTGATCAGACATGGCTCTTCTTCTTATCACCTCTATCACTCTGTTTCTCTCACTCTGTTTCTATCACTCTGTTTCTATCACTCTGTTTCTATCACTCTGTTTCTATCTGTTTCTATCACTCTGTTTCTCTCTGTTTCTATCACTCTGTTTCTCTCTCTCTCTCTCTCTGTTTCTCTCTCTGACTGTCTGATGTTTTCTGTGACTCCCTATCACTCTCACTCTCTCTCTGTTTCTCTCTGTTTTGCTCTCTCTTTCTCTTTCTCTTTGTTTCTCTCTTTCTCTCTCTCTCTCTCTCTCTCTCTCTCTCTCTCTCTCTCTTTCTCTATCTCTCTCTCTTTCTCTCTCTCTCTCTCTCTCTCTGTTTCTCTCTCTCTCTCTGTTTCTCTCTCTCTTTCTCTCTCTCTTTGTTTCTCTATCTCTCTCTCTCTGTTTCTCTCTCTCTCTCTCTGTTTCTCTCTCTCACTGTTTCTCTCTCTGTTTCTCTCTCTCTTTCGCTCTCTCTCTCTCTTTCTCTCTCTCTCTCTCTCTCTCTCTCTCTCTCTCTCTCTCTCTCTCTGTCTCTCTCTCAGGTCGTGGCGTAGCAGCATTTCTAAGGGTTGCTGTGTGCTGGTGTGTGTATCAGTGGACTATGAGGACAGTCCAGCCATGGTATCAGTCAGAGGAGTGATTCTAGAATCACAGTACCTTCTAGAACCCCACGGAACCGGGAAGTCCCGACTCACACACATCTGCAGAGTCGATCTGAAGTAAGGCTGTGTGTGTCCTTGTGCATGTGTGTAGTAACAGTCTGTTCTACTGTTCATAGTCATACCGTATGTTGTTGCTGTGTTCAGGGGTAGGTCTCCAGAGTGGTACAACATGGTGTTTTAACCCATGTTGTTGCTGTGTCCAGGGGCAGGTCTCCAGAGTGGTACAACAAGGTGTTTGGTCACCTGTGTGTCTCTGAGGCCCAGAGGATCCGTTCCTCCTTCCTCCCTCCAGACCCCCCAGGCACCGAGACCAAGATCTGAATCCCAGGACCAGGGCATGAGGCTGGGCTACACCGCCAGGGAGCACGGCCCCAAGGACCAGAAGACCAGAGAGAAGTTGCTGTAAAAAAACGCAGGAGAACAGGACGGCTAGAACCGTGGACTTTCGAAGCTTGGACCTAGATTCATGGACCTAGAAACTTGAACAAAAGGGCTAGTTCCATGGACCTAGAACCAGGGAACCTAGAACCAGGGAACCGGGGAAGCAGGAGGGAAGACTAGTTTGACCTATAACTAGGAACCAGGGTTCTGGATGCAGCGACCTAGAACCAGGGAACAACGACTGGTGATATAAAATGTAGAACCAGGAAATATGGAACAATCTATCAGGGATTCTTAAACTATTTCAGAAATTGACTGTCCTCCCATGACCCAAATCGTCCTCCAACGACCCAAGTTAAGAAGAAATAGTGTGTGATGATAGATGTATTCTTATAACTCACGACCCACCTCTCACATGCCCAGGGACCCACTTTGGGTACCGACCCATAGCTTAAGAAACCCTTCTCTAAACCTTGGAACCAGAGATTTGGAACAATCTAATGTAGAACCAGTGACACTGAACAATATTGAACTTGGAACAAGGGATACGGAACGATCTAGAACTTTGAACCAGTGACACTGAATAATCTAGAATTCAGAACCAGGAATATGGAATGTTCTAGATTGAACTTGAAGACAGATCTGGGCCCAGATTCACAAAACAAAGAAGCTGCTTAAGAAAAAAAAAAAAGAAGTTCATAAGATAGTGCAATTCCTCCACAATATTTTAAGATTTAATAATTATCTTACGAACTCCTCAAATATCTTCATACAAAACTTCTTAAAATGTTTTTTGCTATTCAACCGATTTAGCTAGCTATCTAGCTAACAACGGTAATCATGTTAGCATATTTCCTACTGAGATTACTGTTCTTCAACATGTTCTTTGGTTTAAAATAATCAATACTGAAACTTTCAGATGAAGTTTGTGAATGAATTCAACAGGTTCAATTGCTTTCATGAGATTTTTCTCTCACTGCCCAGAGTTTAAGACGAGGGTTTAGCTATCTTGGAATTAAGAACATTTCCTAAAACATCCCAAAACTGTATTTTCAAGAGTCTAATTTCTTCTTAACTTTTTTGCTTCAGGAGAAAAAATAATAATAATACCCGTAACATTTCTAATAAACTTTTTGAGAAATATCAACTTTGCTTAACTTTCTTCATAAGTTTACAGTTAAGGGGGAAAAATGCCAGTTGAAAGGTCATTTCTTCTTAAAGAAGATTTTGTGAATCTGGGTCCCTGGTTCCTAAAGCTTTAGCTCTGCTCTCAGCATCACTGTCAGTTTAAACTACTACTATTATTATTATAATAATTATTATTATTACTTCATTCATCTTTATTGTCTGCGTTAATTATATTATTATTGTATTATTGTTATTTTAATATTATGACCTCATCGTTGTTGTTGTATAATCGTTGCTTTTTAAAATATGTTTTATCCTGTTATACAATGTCTAGGACATTTAACCATTTCACTGCTTCTGGGAAGCGTGCGTGTGTGCGTGCGTGTGTGCGTGCGTGCGTGTGCGTGTGTGTGCGTGTGTGCGTGCGTGTGTGCGTGCGTGCGTGCGTGCGTGCGTGCGTGTGTGTGTGTGCTAGTCTGTACACACAGTGTAAATAAGTGATGCTCTCTGTACCAGTAGATTAAAATATATCTCATTGCCCATCAGGACTTTATCATATTGATATGCTGATGTTATGGTCATTTCACATGTCCTAAAGCAATACAGTAACTATCTAATGTATTATAATATAACTGTACCACGCCGTTACCGTGAGGTCACTAAGCTGTTGTATAATGCTGTACTGTATTGCCATTGCAGTGCCATCGCCATGACGATACCATGGTGTTAGGTTGCTGTAGGGTTGACTTGGTGTTGCTGTAGGATCACCATGGTAATTGCCACGGCGTTACTATGGTGCCGCTAAACCGTAACGTTGCTATGGTGTTGCTACAGTACCGCCATGCTCTGTGAGTGCTGTTTGCATGGGAACAGTGTACTTGATTCTGACGTGAGCCATAGGGGATTATGGGTAAATGTGAGGAGATAGCTGAGGAGATTAGAGGAGGACAGAGTGGCTGACACCAGGCTTTAACTTAGTCTGGTCCCAGGCCTGTTTATGATTTCAGAGGACAACAGGGTGGCTGACACCAGGCTTTAACCTAGTCTGGTCCCAGGCCTGTTTATGCTGTTAGAGGACAACAGGGTGGCTGACACCAGGTTTTAACCTAGTCTGGTCCCAGGCCTGTTTATGCTGTTAGAGGACAACAGGGTGGCTGACACCAGGTTTTAACCTAGTCTGGTCCCAGGCCTGTTTATGCTGTCATGACAACTCCTTGTTGCCATTGTCCTCCGCCAGGTGGCTTCATTCCTAGACGACATGCAGTCCTCAATCAGTCAATGCAGACAGAATCATAACGCTATCTGATGTAAGACAATGCCTTGTCGGAGACGGCACAACCTTTTCTGGAACCAGGCTAAGGTCAATGTCAACAGGACCAGACCTGGAACCAGGCTAAGGTCAATGACGGGACCAGTTCTGGAGCCAGGTTTATGACAACAGGGCCAGTTCTGGAACCAGGTTTATGACAACAGGGCCAGATCTGGTACCAGGTTTATGTCAACAGGGCCAGATCTGGTACCAGGTTTATGTCAACAGGGCCAGATCTGGTACCAGGTTTATGTCAACAGGGCCAGATCTGGTACCAGGTTTATGTCAACAGGGCCAGATCTGGTACCAGGTTTATGACAACAGGGCCAGATCTGGTACCAGGTTTATGTCAACAGGGCCAGATCTGTTCCTGTTGGTCTGGAACCAGGTTTATGTCAACAGATCTGGTACCAGGCTAAGGTAAATGACAACAGGACCAGGTCTGGTACCAGGTGTATGTCAACAGGACCAGTTCTGGAACAAGGTTTAGGTCAACAGGACCAGTTCTGGAACCAGGTTTAGGTCAACAGGACCAGTTCTGGAACAAGGTTTATTTAGGTCAACAGGGTGGAAGATACAAGGCTGTTTGTTTCTTCAGGGGAGAATAAAACTTCAAAAAAATGCAACTGGAGTCTGAGTTCTCTCTTTCTTTGTCTTTGTCTCTTTATTTGTCTCTCTTTTCTCGTTCTCTCGCTCTGTGTGTGTCTGTGTGTGTGTGTGTGTTTATCTGTCCGTCCGTCCGTCTGTCTAGAACAAAGTTACTGAAAGCAGCTGAACGTCTGATAAACTACAGGCTCTGAGTGTGACTACTAGTCAACCCTGTTGAAGTTGTATGTCTTTTAGATCGAGCAACAGTCCTCAGAACATCAACCTTTTATTTGATTTTATTTCACCTTTATTTAACCAGGTAGGCTAGTTGAGAACACCTTTATTTAACCAGGTAGGCAAGTTGAGAACAAGTTCTCATTTACAACTGTGACCTGGCCAAGATGAAGCAAAGCAGTTCGACACAAACAACGACACAGAGTTACACATGGAAGCGTACAGTCAATAACACAATAGAAAAATAGTCTATATATACAGTGTATGCAAATGGCGTGAGGTGGTAAGGCATTAGCATCGAACAGCCTCCGTGATATGCAACTTTTCAGGGAAGTTAGGAACAAATGTACACAGTCAGTTAGGAAAGCTAAGGCTAGCTTTTTCAAACAGAAATTTACATCCTGTAGCACAAACTCAAAAAAGTTCTGGGACACTGTAAAGTCCATGGAGAATAAGAGCACCTCCTCCCAGCTGCCTACTGCACTGAGGCTAGGTAACATTATCACCACCGATATATCCACGATAATCGATCATTTCGATAAGCATTTTTCTACAGCTGGCCATGCTTTCCACCTGGCTACCCCTACCCCGGTCAACAGCCCTGCGCCCGCCACAGCAACTCGTCCAAACCTCCCCGACTTCTCCTTCACCCAAATCCAGATAGCTGATGTTCTGAAAGAGCTGCAAAATCTGGACCCCTTCAAATCAGCCGAGCTAGGCAATCTGGACCCCTACAAATCAGCCGGGCTACACAATCTGGACCCCTACAAATCAGCCGGGCTAGACAATCTGGACCCCTACAAATCAGCCGGGCTAGACAATCTGGACCCCTACAAATCAGCAGGACTAGACAATCTGGACCCCTACAAATCAGCAGGGCTAGACAATCTGGACCCCTAAAAATCAGCCGAGCTAGACAATCTGGACCCCTACAAATCAGCCAGGCTAGACAATCTGGACCACTACAAATCAGCCGGGCTAGACAATCTGGACCCCTACAAATCAGCAGGGCTAGACAATCTGGACCCCTACAAATCAGCAGGACTAGACAATCTGGACCCCTACAAATCAGCCAGGCTAGACAATCTGGACCCCTACATATTAGCAGGGCTAGACAATCTGGACCCCTACAAATCAGCCAGGCTAGACAATCTGGACCCCTACAAATCAGCAGGACTAGACAATCTGGACCCCTACAAATCAGCCAGACTAGACTATCTGGACCCCTACAAATCAGCCAGGCTAGACAATCTGGACCCCTACAAATCAGCAGGACTAGACAATCTTGACCCCTACAAATCAGCCAGACTAGACTATCTGGACCCCTACAAATCAGCCGGGCTAGACAATCTGGACCCCTACAAATCAGCAGGACTAGACAATCTGGACCCCTACAAATCAGCCAGGCTAGACAATCTGGACCCCTACATATTAGCAGGGCTAGACAATCTGGACCCCTACAAATCAGCCAGGCTAGACAATCTGGACCCCTACAAATCAGCAGGACTAGACAATCTGGACCCCTACAAATCAGCCAGACTAGACTATCTGGACCCCTACAAATCAGCCAGGCTAGACAATCTGGACCCCTACAAATCAGCAGGACTAGACAATCTGGACCCCTACAAATCAGCCAGACTAGACTATCTGGACCCCTACAAACCAGCCGGGCTAGACAATCTGGACCCCTACAAATCAGCAGGGCTAGACAATCTGGACCCCTACAAATCAGCCGGGCTAGACAATATGTACCCCTACAAATCACCCGGGCTAGACAATCTGGACCCCTACAAATCAGCCGGGCTAGACAATCTGGACCCCTACAAATCAGCCGAGCTAGACAATCTGGACCCCTACAAATCAGCCGAGCTAGACAATCTGGACCCCTACAAATCAGCCGAGCTAGACAATCTGGACCCCTACAAATCAGCCGAGCTAGACAATCTGGACCCCTACAAATCAGCAGGGCTAGACAATCTGGACCCCTACAAATCAGCCGAGCTAGACAATCTGGACCCCTACAAATCAGCAGGGCTAGACAATCTGGACCCCTACAAATTAGCCGAGCTAGACAATCTGGACCCCTACAAATCAGCTGGGCTAGACAATCTGGACACCTACAAATCAGTTAACAAACAGATTAACGACCATTTCGAATCTCACCGTACCTTCTCTGCTATGCAATCTGGTTTCCGAGCTGGTCATGGGTGCACCTCAGCCACGCTCAAGGTCCTAAATGATATCATAACCGCCATTGACAAGAGACAGTACTGTGCAGCTGTCTTCATCGACCTGGCCAAGGCTTTTGACTCTGTCAATCACAACATTCTTATTTGCAGACTTTTAACAGCCTTAGTTTCTCAAATGACTGCCTACTCAACAAATTGGATGCAGTCTATCACAGTGCCATCCGTTTTGTCACCAACATATACTACCCACCACTGCAACCTGTATGCTCTTGTTGGCTGGCCCACGCTTCATACTCGTCGCCAAACCCACTGGCTCCAGGTCATCTACAAGTCTCTGACAGTGTACTTCACTCTACCACTCTTGAAGCACTAATACACAGTATCCACCACTGAATTTCACATTACGCACACGTACAACACGACAGACTATTCTCCCACTAGTTATTCCTCAGCATGGCCACTAAGTGGCGCTGTTGACCTGATGTAGAACCTGTAGATCTTTTTAAAGAGCTGAATAGGCTGAATAGTAGAGTAGATAATTGTTCATATTTGGCTAGACATGCAGCACAATATAGTTTACTGTTGACCATATCTATATTATTATTTACATTTGTTGATAAAGGTCTGCTTAGACTGAAACACAATATATTTTTATTATTTATATCCAATTCATATGTTTAATAATGTTTTGTAATGTCGAAAGGGTCGTGTCTTACCATGTGATGTGGGACTAAGAATATGGGTATCAGGAATCTAGAATATGGGTATCAGGAATCTAGAATATGGGTATCAGGAATCTAGAATATGGGTATCAGGAATCTAGAATATGGGTATCAGGAATCTAGAATATGGGTATCAGGAATCTAGAATGTGGGTATCAGGAATCTAGAATGTGGGTATCAGGAATCTAGAATGTGAGTATCAGGAATCTAGAATGTGGGTATCATGAATCTAGAATGTGGGTATCAGGAATCTAGAATGTGGGTATCATGAATCTAGAATGTGGGTATCAGGAATCTAGAATATAGGTGTCAGGAATCTAGAATGTAGGTATCATGAATCTAGAATGTGGATATCAGGAATCTAGAATGTGGGTATCAGGAATCTAGAATGTGGGTATCAATAATCTAAAATGTGGGTATCAGGAATCTAGAACGTAGGTATCAGGAATCTAGAACATAGGTATCAGGAATCTAGAACGTAGGTATCAGGAATCTAGAATGTAGGTATCAGGAATCTAGAATGTAGGTATCAGGAATCTAGAATGTGGGTATCAGGAATCTAGAACGTAGGTATCAGGAATCTAGAACATAGGTATCAGGAATCTAGAACGTAGGTATCAGGAATCTAGAATGTAGGTATCAGGAATCTAGAATGTAGGTATCAGGAATCTAGAATGTGGGTATCAGGAATCTAGAACGTAGGTATCAGGAATCTAGAATGTAGGTATCATGAATCTAGAACGTAGATATCAGGAATCTAGAATGTGGGTATCAGGAATCTAGGGTACAGTCTCAACTGGCACCCTATTCCTTATATATGAGAGAGACAGAGACCAGCCCAACAAGACCCGGAGGGCAGAAGGTGGAGATGGACAGCTGTCTGAGAGAGCAGGCTGCTCTACGGACTGAGGTGAGAGAACTTAAAGAGGAGAGAGAGGAACACATGCCCCAGATAACAGCATTAAAGGAGGATGGGAGAAATCTGAGGTGTGACAGAGAGCAGGACACTCCCCCAGAGAACCCAGCAGAACAGCCCACCTCAGACCCAGACCACAAACTCAACACCACAATTGGACACACAACACAGGACACACCAACCCAAAAGACCCCCCCCCCCCCTAACAGCCCCCCTGTCAGCCCCCCTGATAGCCCTCTTGACAACCCCCACACATCCACTGAGGACACACACAAGACAGAGATTGCGTGCATCATTGACTCAAATGGCAAATACATGCCCAAACAGTAGGCATGCCCTGGAGCTGTTGTCAGAGGACAAACACTAGACATGCCCTGGAGCTGTTGTCAGAGGACAAACACTAGGCATGCCCTGGAGCTGTTGTCAGAGGACAGACACTAGACATGCCCTGGAGCTGTTGTCAGAGGACAAACACTAGACATGCCCTGGAGCTGTTGTCAGAGGACAAACACTAGACATGCCCTGGAGCTGTTGTCAGAGGACAAACACTAGACATGCCCTGGAGCTGTTGTCAGAGGACAAACACTAGACATGCCCTGGAGCTGTTGTCAGAGGACAAACACTAGGCATGTCCTGGAGCTGTTGTCAGAGGACAAACACTAGACATGCCCTGGAGCTGTTGTCAGAGGACAAACACTAGACATGCCCTGGAGCTGTTGTCAGAGGACAAACACTAGACATGCCCTGGAGCTGTTGTCAGAGGACAAACACTAGACATGCCCTGGAGCTGTTGTCAGAGGACAAACACTAGACATGCCCTGGAGCTGTTGTCAGAGGACAAACACTAGACATGCCCTGGAGCTGTTGTCAGAGGACAAACACTAGGCATGCCCTGGAGCTGTTGTCAGAGGACAAACACTAGACATGCCCTGGAGCTGTTGTCAGAGGACAAACACTAGACATGCCCTGGAGCTGTTGTCAGAGGACAAACACTAGACATGCCCTGGAGCTGTTGTCAGAGGACAAACACTAGGCATGCCCTGGAGCTGTTGTCAGAGGACAAACACTAGGCATGTCCTGGAGCTGTTGTCAGAGGACAAACACTAGGCATGTCCTGGAGCTGTTGTCAGAGGACAAACACTAGACATGCCCTGGAGCTGTTGTCAGAGGACAGACACTAGGCATGCCCTGGAGCTGTTGTCAGAGGACAGACACTAGGCATGCCCTGGAGCTGTTGTCAGAGGACAGACTAGGGTCCCCCAGCCACATCATAATTCACATGGACACAAATGACCTGAGAGCCCAGCAGGAAAGGGTGGCCACAGTAATCAAGGGAATGATTGAAAAAGCTTCTTCCCCTTTCCCAACGCACAAGTGGTTATCTGCACCCTGCTACCATGAAAATACTTTCATCCTGCCACCATACAGCAGGTGAATACAAGCATTTAGCGAGACTGTTCCTCAAAACATAATGTATACCTGGCCCACCACTCCACCCTGGACTTGAACAGCCTTTATGACCAGGTCCACCTCTACAAGGCAGCAATCCCCACCTTTGTCAGGACCCTGAAGGACGTCACCCTCAACTGTAGCCCCAGCACCTCACACAGGAGCAACAGAGCAACAGACAACCCTCCCAGACCAGCGAGATACCCTCCCAGACCTGCAAGACCTGCACCGAGAGAAACCATGCCAAGAGGACCTACACCCAGACCACAACATCACCAGCCACACCCCAACCAACTCAGACCACCCAAAGCCAAACCTGGCCACACCCTATATAGGCCCCCCATATCAGAACTATGCCCCTTGTGCCCACCACATGCCCCTGCAGCAAGGACCTTGCTTGGTGCTTTTTATTTTGAAACAAACAAGAAATAAGACCAAAAAAAACAGAGAACTATTCACCCCCCCAAAGTCAATACTTTGTAGAGCCACCTTTTGCAGCATTTACAGCTGCAAGTCTCTTTGGGTATGTCTCTATAAGTTTGGCACATCTGGCCACTGGGATTTTTGCCCATTCTTCAAGGCAAAACTGCTCCAGTTCTTTCAAGTTGGTCTGGTTCCGCTGGTGTACAGCAGTCTTTAAGACATACAACAGATTCTCAATTGGATTGAGGTCTGGGCTTTGACTAGGCCATTCCAAGACATTTAAATATTTCCCCTTAAACCACTGGAGTGTTGCTTTAGCAGTGCGCTTAGGGTCATTGTCCTGCTGGAAGGTGAACCTCTGTCCCGGTCTCAAATCTCTGGAAGACTGAAACAGGTTTCCCTCAAGAATTTCCATGTATTTAGCGCCATCCATTATTCCTTTAATTCTGACCCGTTTCCCAGTCCCTGCCGATGGAAAATGTTCTGCCTTATTATTATTGGACCATGCTGGTCATTTATGAACATTTGAACATCTTGGCCATGTTCTGTTATAATCTCCACCTGGCACAGCCAGAAGAGGACTGGCCACCCCACATAGCCTGGTTCCTCTCTAGGTTTCTTCCTAGGTTTTGGCCTTTCTAGGGAGTTTTTCCTAGCCGCCGTGCTTCTACACTTGCATTGCTTGCTGTTTGGGGTTTTTAGGCTGGGTTTCTGTACAGCACTTTGAGATATCAGCTGATGTACGAAGGGCTATATAAATACATTTGATTTGAAAAACATACCCACAGCATGATGCTGCCACCACCATGCTTCATTGTGGGGATGGGATTCTCGGGGTGATGAGAGGTGTTGGGTTTGTACCAGACATAGCGTTTTCCTTGATGGCCAAAAAGCTCAATTTTAGTCTTATCTGACCAGAGTACCTTCTTCCATATGTTTGGGGAGTCTCCCACATGCCTTTTGGCAAACCCCAAATGTGTTTGCTTATTTTTTTTTCTTTAAGTAATTGCTTTTTTCTGGCCACTTTTCAGTAAAGGCCAGCTCTGTGGAGTGTATGGCTTAAAGTGGCCCTAAGGACAGATACTCCAATATCCACCATGGAGCTTTGCAGCTCCTTCAGGGTTATCTTTGGTCTCATTGTTGCCTCTCTGATTAATGCCCTCCTTGCCTGGTCTGTGAGTTTTGGTGGGCGGCCCTATTTTGGCAGGTTTTTTGTAGTGTCATATACTTTCCATTTTTTTAAATAATGGATTTAAATGGTGCTCCATGGAATGTTCAAAGTTTCTAATATTTTCTTTATAACCCAACCCTGATCTGTACTTCTCCATGACCTTGTCCCTGGGAGAGCACCTTGGTCTTCATGGTGCCACTTGCTTGGTGGTGCCCCTTGATTAGTGGTGTTGCAGACTCTGGGACCTTTTAGAACAGCTGTATATATACTGAGATCATGTGACACATCATGTGACACTTAGATTGCACACAGGTGGACTTTATAAACTAATTATGTGACTTCTGAAGTTAATTAGTTGCACTAGATCTTATTTAGGGGCTTCATAGCAAAGGGGGTGAATACAAATGAACAAATGCACACACCACTTTCCGTTTTTTTATTATATATATATTTTTTAAACAAGTTAGTTTTTTCATTTCACTTCACCAATTTGGAATGCCAAGGGGGTTGGAATACCTGCAAGGCACTGTATCAGAAGCTCAACATGCTCTGCTCACACCTACTGTAATGGTCTGGGCCTGAACCCCACAAAAACAACACTAGACACTATGGAACACAAAGCCTTCACTATCTCAACCTGGAATATACAAGGTCTGAGGTCATCTGCCTTTGGCCTAAAGAGCAGGAAACCAGACTTCATCAAAGATTTTGGAAATACAGACATTGTCGTCCTTCAAGAAATATGGTATAAAGGAGAGAGACCCACTGGCTGCCCTCTAGGTTACAGAGAGATGGTAGTCTCATCTACAAAACTACCAGGTGGGTGATATAGAGGAGACAGACCCACTGGCTGCCCTCTAGGTTACAGAGAGCTGGTAGTCTCATCCATCAAACTACCAGGTGGGTGGTATAGAGGAGAGGAACCCACTGGTTACCCTCTAGGTTTCAGAGAGCTGGTGGTCCCATCCACCACACTACCAGGTGGGTGGTATAGAGGAGACGGACCCACTGGTTACCCTCTAGGTTACAGAGAGCTGGTAGTCCCATCTACAAAACTACCAGGTGGGTGGTATAGAGGAGACGGACCCACTGGTTACCCTCTAGGTTACAGAGAGCTGGTAGTCCCATCTACAGAACTACCAGGTGGGTGGTATAGAGGAGACGGACCCACTGGTTACCCTCTAGGTTACAGAGAGCTGGTAGTCCCATCTACCAAACCAGCAGGTGTGAAACAGGGAAGAGACTCTAGGTGCTAATTTGATATAGAGCAGACCTAACTCACTCTATTAAATGAGTCAAAACAGGAACATCTGATTTACCCAATTCATTAATGAGAGTTTATATACAGTGTGACTCTCTTTATTTTCATAGTTTATAGTTTATTCGCCATTAGTCAGCATCTCTACATAAAATCATTTTCTCTGGGTGTGTGCCAGCTCATGTTTTTTTATTAGAAATTAAAAAAGGAAATGATCTCCACAGAGAAAAATTTCCTCCTGTGTGCTACCTATATCCCCCCAGTAGAATCTCAATACTTTAATGAAGACAGCTTCTCCATCCTAGAGGGGGAGATAAATCATTTCTAGGCCCAGGGACATGTACTAGTCTGGGGGCGACTTAAACGCCATCCTAGAGGGGGAGATAAATCATTTCTAGGCCCAGGGACATGTACTAGTCTGGGGGCGACTTAAACGCCATCCTAGAGGGGGAGATAAATCATTTCTAGGCCCAGGGACATGTACTAGTCTGTGGGGAGACTTAAACGCCAGGGGCCTCATTTATAAAACGGACGTATGATCAAATTTGATCTTAAGTATGACTTACGCAGAAAACCACGTATAAGTAGTTATTTATGAAACCTTACTTTGACGTTGAAATGATCTTATCTCTACGTAACGTCTAGACTTGAGGTAAGTGATTGTCGTGCTGGTTATGAGACTTTTATTATTTAATTGCTTCCAATACTCTACTCAGCAAACTGGATGCAGTTTATCACAGTGCCATCCGTTTTGTCACTAAAGCACCTTATACCACCCACCACTGCAACTTGTATGCTCTAGTCGGCTGGCCCTCGCTACATATTCGTCGCCAGACCCACTGGCTCCAGGTCATCTACAAGTCCATGCTAGGTAAAGCTCCGCCTTATCTCAGTTCACTGGTCACGATGGCAACACGCGCTCCAGCAGGTGTATCTCACTGATCATCCCTAAAGCCAAAACCTCATTTGGCCGCCTTTCCTTCCAGTTCTCTGCTGACCTGCGACTGGAACGAATTGCAAAAATCTCTGAAGTTGGAGACTTTTCAGGTGCCGTCAATGCTAAGTTAATTTGAGATTTATAGATCACAGGTGTGTAAATTACAAATGGGCTTCTTAGAAGCGGCCTAAGCCAGGTTTTTTTATGCTCAGTATTATTTTATGAATCGAAAGTAAGCACACCGTCGGAAATTATCTTACGACTAAGTTCAAGTATAAATCTAAGATTTTTTTTATATTAAAGAGGCCCCAGAATTGGACAAGAACCTGACACCCTCAGCACACAGGGGTACAAACACCTACCTGGAGGTGACAGCATTCCCTCCCCAATATGCCCCCCTAGACACAACTATGACAACATAACCAACAAAAACAGGTCACAACTCCTGCAGTTCTGTAGCACACTGGGTATGTACATAGTCAATGGTAGGCTTCGAGGGGACTCCTATGGTAGGTACACCTATAGCTCATCTCTTGGCAGTAGTACTGTAGACTACTTTATCACTGACCTCAACCCAGAGTCTCTCAGAGCGTTCACAGTCAGCCCACTGACACCCCTATCAGATCACATGTAAATCACAGTCTACTTGAACAGAGCGATACTCAACCATGAGGCATCAAAGCCAAAGGAACTGAATAATATTAAGAAATGCTGTAGATGGAAGGAATGTAGTGTAGGAACCTGCCAGAAAACCTTTAGGCAACAACAAATTCAACCTTTCTAGACAATTTCCTGGACAAAATGGGTGTAAAAGGTGTAAAACGTGGCAGTATATTTGACCTCTCAGCTTCACTATAAAAAAAAAACCCAATTCAAGCAGACAACCTAAGAAAATCAATAACAATGACAAATTGTTTGATGAAGAATGCAAAAACCTAAGAAAGAAATGGAGAAACCTGTCCAACCAAAAACATAGAGACCCAGAAAAACTGAGTCTAGGCCTTCACTATAGTGAATCACTAAAACAATACAGAAATACACTACGGAAAAAGAAGGAACTGTGCTGGGCTTACCCTGGTTGGCCTGTCATGACCCCACTATTTCGTGGCAACAGAGGGCTCTCAAGGGGTGGTCACGAGAGTGCTCAGGGAGGTGTGTGGGGGTTTCCATTGGTGCGACTACGGTGGAAAGTCCAGACCACCGTGCGCATCCCCAGAATATGCCGATTTGGCTCCCGCCTTCTGTAAGAAGAGGGCGACTAAATTACCACCTCATCGACAGGGGGATTGTGCGATAAATTTCCTGGTAGACGCAGCACTTCCCAGGAGTCATGTGTGTCCTCTGTCACAGGAGGAGACGGTGGCTATGGAAACATATGTCTCTGAATCCCTGGGGCAGGGGTACATTCAGCCCTCCACTTCACCTGCCTCCTTAAGTTTATATTTTGTGAAGAAGAAGGATGGGGGTCTGCGCCCGTGTATTAACTATCGGGGTCTTAATCAGATCACTGTGAGGTACAGCTACCCGCTGCCTCTTATCGCCAGTGCAATTGAGTCAATGCACGGGGGGCGCTTCTTCACCAAACTAGATCTCAGGAGCGCTTACAACCTGGTGGGTATCTGGGAGGAGGACGAGTGGAAGACGACATTTAGTACCCCCTCAGGGCACTATGAGTACCTCGGCCTCCCAGGTGGAGCAGTGGTCCAGGGCACTGCATCGCAGCGCTAGCTGTGCCACCAGAGACGCTGGGTTCGCACCCAGGCTCTGTTGCAGCCGGCCGCGACTGGGAGGTCCGTGGGGCGACGCACAATTGGCCTAGCGTCATCCGGGTTAGGGAGGGTTTGGCCGGTAGGGACATCCTTGTCTCATCGCGCACCAGCGACTCCTGTGGCCTGCCCGGCCCGCCGTGCACCTGGCACCAAGGTCACCAGGTGCACGGTGTTTCCTCCGACACATTGGTGCGGCTGGCTTCCGGGTTGGATGCACGCTGTGTTAAGTAGCTGTTTCGGGGGACGCATGACTTTCGACCTTCGTCTCTCCCGAGCCCGTAGGGGAGTTGTAGCGATGTGACAAGATAGTAACTACTAATAATTGGGGACAAAATTCAAAACAATAAAAAATTATTAGTATCAGTGTCACAGAAAACAATCACATATATCAATGATATTACAACAATGCACAAGAAAATGAGCAGTGAAAATTACTTACATTACATATGTGAAAATAAAAATATACCTCTGAATGGAACCAGTTGCTCATCCATTGTTACTTCAGGCCCAGTGTTGTAGAGTGTTGTAGAGGTATTGCAGATGCTCCACTTCTCCCAGACCTCTCTTATGGCCGCCAGTTTGTCTCTCGCATGTCTTGCAGATCTTGGTTATCGAATCGTGGCATTATTGAGAAAGTGTGTGGCATCGTGTCACGGAAAATTGCCCTTCCACTCTCTGCATCCTAGAGACTACATGTAGCCTTGCCTCGGGACCCATACACACCTGCTAAGATTAGCAGCCCTATGTAGGCACGCAGGTCAATCTCATCCATCCTTTTCCAGTTGTCTCCATATTTACGGAAACCCTCCAAATTTGTCATCTCCAGGATGATTTTTTCGATGACTGTTGTGATGAACATGTAGAATGTTGAGGCGATGTCCTGGGCATGGGCAACTGCATGTCTTGTGGGCCCTGGGGTCATCCTTATGAAATGTTGTGCTGCATCCTGTCTTGCTTGTCATATGGTAACAAGGACCATGTTATTTTGCTGTTCTTTGACAAAAATGTCTCTCTTTCAGCTTGGGGGATTTCTTCTTCATTTGAAGATGATGCGTCGTGCTCTGGGTTGTATTCTTCCCCATCTTCTTCTTCAGATTCCTCCTCCTCTTCTAAATCATTGTTCTCTTGTTCCTCCTGGACATCTGAAAGAATCAGATTTACGACCTGTTGGGCACTGAAACTCATGGCATCTGAATAAATCAGACCTGCACTCATGGCTTCAGCAGAGAGAAAACTGTGGGGGACGGTCATCGCAAAGGCAATGTTTCACTTTTTCTAATGTTGGGGTCAGTCAAGGAAAAGTCATCAAATTTCAAGTCTGAAAAATCTAATTTAGCATCATTTTTTACATCATCCTCAGCTCTGGCATATTTCCCAATATTTGGAGCCAAGGACCGATCACCACAATCCACAAAAGTGGAGAAGAATTTGACCCCAATAACTACCGTGAGATATGCGCCAACAGCAACCTTGGGAAAATCCTCTGCATTGACAGCAGACTCTTACATTTCCTAAGCGAAAACAATGTACTGAACAAATGGGAAATTGGTGTTTTACAATATTATCATACGACAGATCACGTACTGACCCTGCACACCCTAATTGACAAACAAACAAACAAACCAAAACAAAAGTCTTCTCATGCTTTGTTGATTTCAAAAAAAGTTGTTGACTCAATTTGGCATGAGGGTCTGCTATTCAAATTGATGGAAAGATGTGTTGGGGGAAAAACATGCAACATTATGAAATCCATGTACACAAACAAGAAGTGTGCGGTTAAAATGGGGAAAAAACACATATTCTTTCCACATGGCCAAGGGGTGAGACAGGGATGCAGCTTAAGCCCCACCCTCTTCAACATATATATAAACAAATTGGCGAGGGCACTAGAACAGTCTGCAGCACCCGGCCTCACCCCACTAGAATCTGAAGTCAAATGTCTACTGTTTGCCGATGATCTGGTGCTTCTGTCACCACCCAAGGAGGGCCTACAGCAGCACCTAGATCTTCTGCACAGATTCTGTCAGACCTGGGCCCTGACAGTAAATCTCAGTAAGACCAAAATAATGGTGTTCCAAAAAAGGTCCAGTTGCCAGGACCACAAATATAAATTCTATTTAGACACTGTTGCCCTAGAGCACACAAAAAATATATGTACCTCGGCCTAAACATCAGCGCCACAGGTAACTTCCACAAAGCTGTAAACG
>NC_048593.1:40005212-40007712 GCF_013265735.2 Oncorhynchus mykiss
TAACCTCCTCTAAACTATTAACCCCCTCTAAACTATTAACCTCTTCTCTCTAAACTATTAACCCCCTCTAAACTATTAACCTTCTCTAAACTATTAACCCCCTCTAAACTATTAACCTCTTCTCTCTAAACTATTAACCCCCTCTAAACTATTAACCTCCTCTAAACTATTAACCTCCTCTAAACTATCAACCTCCTCTCTCTAAACTATTAACCTCCTCTAAACTATTAACCCCCTCTAAACTATTAACCTCCTCTAAACTATTAACCTCTTCTCTCTAAACTATTAACCCCCTCTAAACTATTAACCTCCTCTCTCTAAACTTTTAACCCCCTCTCTCTCTAAACTATTAACCTTCTCTAAACTATTAACCTCCTCTAAACTATTAACCTCCTCTAAACTATTAACCTCCTCTCTCTAAACTATTAACCTCCTCTAAACTATGAACCTCCTCTAAACTATTAACCCCCTCTAAACTATTAACCTCCTCTAAACTATTAACCCCCTCTCTCTCTAAACTATTAATCTCCTCTCTCTAAACTATTAACCTCCTCTAAACTATTAACCCCCTCTCTCTCTAAACTATTAACCTCCTCTCTCTAAACTATTCACCTCCTCTAAACTATTAACCCCCTCTCTCTAAACTATTAACCTCCTCTAAACTATTAACCTCCTCTAAACTATTAACCTCCTCTCTCTAAACTATTCACCTCCTCTAAACTATTAACCTCCTCTCTCTAAACTATTAACCTTCTCTAAACTATTAACCTCCTCTAAACTATTAACCTCCTCTAAACTATTAAGCTCCTCTCTCTAAACTATTAACCCCCTCTCTCTAAACTATTAACCTCCTCTAAACTATGAACCTCCTCTAAACTATTAACCCCCTCTAAACTATTAACCTCAACTAAACTATTAACTCCCTCTCTCTCTAAACTATTAACCCCCTCTAAACTATTAACCTCCTCTCTCTAAACTATTAACCTCCTCTAAACTATTAACCCCCTCTAAACTATTAACCTCCTCTCTCTAAACTATTAACCCCCTCTCTCTAAACTATTAACCTCCTCTAAACTATTAACCCCCTCTAAACTATTAACCCCCTCTAAACTATTAACCTCTTCTCTCTAAACTATTAACCCCCTCTAAACTATTAACCTCCTCTAAACTATTAACCCCCTCTAAACGATTAACCCCCTCTAAACTATTAACCCCCTCTAAACTATGAACCTCCTCTAAACTATTAACCCCCTCTAAACTATTAACCTCTTCTCTCTAAACTATTAACCTCTTTGCTCTAAACTATTAACCTCCTCTCTCTAAACAATAAACCTCCTCTCTCTAGACTCTCAACTTTCTCTATTGAGCTCTCTATCCTTTAGCATTCAATGGAAATTACACACTCCCTACAATCTGATAATGGGTGAGGTTTGATAATGGGTGAGGATTGATAATGGGTGAGGTTTGATAATGGGTGAGGTTTGATAATGCTCTGGGGTCGCTTGTTTTGCCTCTGAAACTGGGATCCTTGAAGTACACATGGCATCATGAAATCTGAGGATTATCAGATCAGGATTATCATGTTTTGGAGTCCAATCTTCAACCCACTGTCAAAAAATGTTGTCACTATTGAATGTTGTTGGTCTTCCAGCATGACAATGACCCCAAACACACATCAAAAAGCTGTTATGTGGTCCCCAGCTCTTATGTGGCCCCCAGCTGTTATGTGGTCCCCAGCTGTTATGTGGCCCCCAGCCGTTATGTGGCCCCCAGCCATTATGTGGCCCCAGCTGTCATGTGGCCCCCAGCCGTTATGTGGCCCCAGCTGTCATGTGGCCCCCAGCCGTTATGTGGCCCCAGCTGTCATGTGGCCCCCAGCCGTTATGTGGCCCCAGCTGTAATGTGGCCCCCAGCTGTTATGTGGCCCCAGCTGTTATGTGGCCCCCAGCTGTTATGTGGCCCCCAGCTGTTATGTGGTCCCCAGCTGTTATGTGGCCCCCAGCCGTTATGTGGCCCCCAGCCGTTATGTGGCCCCAGCTGTCATGTGGCCCCCAGCCGTTATGTGGCCCCAGCTGTCATGTGGCCCCCAGCCGTTATGTGGCCCCAGCTGTCATGTGGCCCCCAGCCGTTATGTGGCCCCAGCTGTAATGTGGCCCCCAGCTGTTATGTGGCCCCCAGCTGTTATGTGGCCCCAGCTGTCATGTGGCCCCCAGCTGTAATGTGGCCCCCAGCTGTAATATGGCCCCCAGCCGTTATGTGGCCCCAGCTGTCATGTGGCCCCCAGACGTTATATGGCCCCCAGCTGTTATTTGGCCCCCAGCTGTCATGTGGCCCCCAGCTGTAATGTGGCCCCCAGCTCTAATATGGCCCCCAGCCGTTATGTGGCCCCAGCTGTCATGTGGCCCCCAGCCGTCATGTGGCCCCCAGCCGTTATTTGGCCCCCAGCTGTTATGTGGCCCCCAGCTGTTATGTGGCCCCCAGCTGCATTTTGACATTGAAG
>NC_048593.1:40012712-40052712 GCF_013265735.2 Oncorhynchus mykiss
TGGGGAAGTTTTTCAGTGGCAAGGACTGGGAGACTAGTTAGGATCAAGGGAAAGATGAATGGAGCAAAGTACAGAGAGATCGTTGATGAAAACCTGCTCCAGAGCACTCAGGACCACAGATTGGGGTGAAGGTTCACCTTCCAACAGGACAACGACCCTAAGTACACAGCCAAGACAACGCAGGAGTGGCTTTGTGACAAGTGTCTGAATGTCCTTGAGTGGCACAGATAAAGCCCGGACTTGAACCCGACCTAACATCTCTGGAGAGACCTGAAAATAGCTGTGCAGCGACGCTCCCCATCCAACCTGACAGAGCTTGAGAGGATCTGCAGAGCAGAATGGGAGAAACTCCCCAAATACAGGTGTGCCAATCTTGTAGCGTCATACCCAAGAAGACTCGAGGCTGTAATCGCTGCCAAAGGTGCTTCAACAAAGTACTGAGTAAAGGGTCTGAATACTTATGGAAATGTGATATTTCAAGTTGTTTATTTGTTTAAAAATGTGCAAAAATGTCTAAAAACCTGTTTTTGCTTTGTCATTATGGGGTATTGTGATGTCATTACGGGGTATTGTGATGTCATTATGGGGTATTGTGATGTCATTACGGGGTATTATGATGTCATTACGGAATATTGTGATGTCATTACGGGGTATTGTGATGTCATTATGGGGTATTGTGATGTCATTACGGTTTTTTGTGTGTAGATTGATGAGGGAAAAATATAATTTATTCAATTTCAGAATAAGGCTGTAACGTAACAAGATTGGGGAAAAAGTCAAGGGGTCTGAATACTTTCTGAATGCCCTGTATTATATGTTGTTCTCTAGACTGCATCAAAATAACTCTGATGATTCTAGCTTATCCACTTTGGATGGTGTCCATATTGATCCTGCTTTGAGGCATCTGATGAAAAGCTGTCTTTTAAAAAGGCCTATTGATAAGTTAAGAAGCTGAGAGTAAAAAATGGGCTTTTTCATGAAACAAGCCTTTCGCTAAATACACTGAACAAAAATATAAACGCAACATGTAAAGTGTTGGTCCCGTGTTTCATGAGCAGAAATAAAAGATCCCAGAAATGTTCCATACGCACAAAAATATTATTTCTCAAAATGTTTGTTCACACATTTGTTTACCTCCCTGTTAGTGAACATTTCTCCTTTACCAAGATAATCCATCCACCTGACAGGTGTGGCATAAAAAAAGGAGCTGATTAAACAGTGTGATCATTACACAGGTGCATCTGTTACTGGGGACAATAAATTGCATTTTTGTCACACTTATGTCTCATGTTTTGGGGGAGTGAGCAATTGGCATGCTGACTGCAGGAATTTCCACCAGAGCTGTTGCCAGAAAATGTAATATCAATTTCTCTACCATAATCAGCCTCCAACATTGTTTTATGGAATTTGGCAGTATGTCCAACCGGCCTCACAACCGCAGACCACGTGTGACCACACCAGTCCAGGACCTGCGCATACGGCTTCTTCACCTATTGGATTGTCTGAGAACAGCCACTGAGGACAGCTCATGAAACTGTGGGTTTTGCACAACCGAAGAATTTCTGCACAAACTGTCAAAAACTGTCTCAGGGAAGCTCATCTTCATGCTCGTCTGATTCTGATTCCAGTTCAGCATCGTATCTTCAGTCACCATCGCCTTCGATGGCCATTGGCATGCTGGGAGAAGTGTGCTCTTCACGGATTCATCTTGGTTTCAACTGTACCGGGCAGATGGTAGACAGCTTGTATGGCGTTGTGTGGGCGAGCAGTTTGCTGATGTCAACATTGTGAACAGAGTGCCCCATGGTGGCGGTGGGGTTGTGGTGTAGGCAGGCATAAGCTCCGGACAACAAACACAATTGCTTTTTATTGATGGCAATTTGAATGCACAGAGATACCGTGAAAATGTCCCAGTTCTTCCATGGCCTGCATTACTCACCAGACATGTCACCCATTGAGCATGTTTGGGGTGCTCTGGATCGACGGTTACAGCAGTGTGTTCCAGTCCGCGCCAATATCCCAAAACTTCTCACAGCCATTTGAAGAGGAGTGGGACAACTTTCCACAGGCCACAATCAACAACCTGATCAACTCTATGTGAAGCAGATGTGACGTGCTTCATGAGGCAAATGGTGGGTCACACCAGATACTGACTGGTTTTATGATCCATGTCCCTACATATATTTTTTTAAAGGTATCTGTGACCAATAGAGACATATCTGTATTCCCAGTCATGTGAAATCCATAGATTAGGGCATAATGAATGTATTTCAATTGACTGATTTCCTCATATGAACTGTAACTCAGTAAAATCGTAGAAAATGTTGCGTGTTGCGATTCTATTTTTGTTCAGTATAGTAGAAAGCAGATTATTCTGTCGACGCTCCTATCGGTCCTAGACTATGGCGACGTCATCCACGGTATATGAACGTAGCTGCCACCTCATTACAGCCGTTACGTGCAGTTGATCATAGAGCACTGCTCTTTATTACGGGTGACGGTTTTAGTACTAATCACTGTATTCTCTACGAGGAAGACGGTTGGCCCTCTTTGATGTCATGTTGGTTGACGAATAGCTATGTTTTCATTTTACAAAAAGTCATTTTTACTTCTTCTATAGAAATAGGTACTGCCTCTCACTAAATAGTGGAAAGCAGATTATTCTGTCGACGCTCCTATCGGTCCTAGACTATAGCGACGTCATCCACGGTATATGAACGTAGCTGCCACCTCATTACAGCCGTTACGTGCAGTTGATCATAGCGCACTGCTCTTTATTACGGGTGACGGTTTTAGTGCTCATCACTGTATTCTCTACCAGGAAGACGGCCCTCTTTGATGTTGATGTTTATTTATAAAGCCCTGTTTACAAAAAGTCCCACTCGTATCTAACATCATTACTAAACCTTGTACTTATGAGTGACCACACCCGGTCTCAGGGATGGTTAACTCTGGATATTACTCTGGTCTCTACGGAGTTAAAATAAATCAGCGTTTAGTTTTCGATACACCTTATTTGTGGAACAATGTGTTCTTAAATGTGATGTTTTGGAGCCTCTAGGTCAATTCAGAAAGCTGATTGAAGACTTTATAACTGAGGAATGTGTTCTGGTGTCTCTAGGTCAATTCAGAAAGCTGATTGAAGACTTTATAACTGGGGAATGTGTTCTGGTGTCTCTAGGTCAATTCAGAAAGCTGATTGAAGACTTTATAACTGAGGAATGTGTTCTGGTGTCTCTAGGTCAATTCAGAAAGCTGATTGAAGACTTTATAACTGAGGAATGTGTTCTGGTGTCTCTAGGTCAATTCAGAAAGCTGATTGAAGACTTTATAACTGAGGAATGTGTTCTGGTGTCTCTAGGTCAATTCAGAAAGCTGATTGAAGACTTCATAACTGAGGAATGTGTTTTGGTGTCTCTAGGTCAACTTAGAAAGCTGATTGAAGACGTTATAACTGAGGAATGTGTTCTGGTGTCTCTAGGTCAATTCAGAAAGCTGATTGAAGACTTTATAACTGAGGAATGTGTTCTGGTGTCTCTAGGTCAATTTAGAAAGCTGATTGAAGACGTTATAACTGAGGAATGTGTTCTGGTGTCTCTAGGTCAATTCAGAAAGCTGATTGAAGACTTTATAACTGAGGAATGTGTTCTGGTGTCTCTAGGTCAATTTAGAAAGCTGATTGAAGACGTTATAACTGAGGAATGTGTTCTGGTGTCTCTAGGTCAAGAAGGTGTTTTTTTATGACCATTTCTTTCTTTCTGCTTGAATTTGTTTTTATATTTTGAAACGTGTATTTTCTATAAATTCTGTAATTCAGGGCGCATCTGTAAAATAGACCTTTTCCCGGATGAAAATAACTAATCTAATTTGCTGTTCACATAGACAGTCATGCTCCTGTCATAATGGACGGTGGTGGATCTTAAAGGGGCTTTTCCCCTTTAAGATCAAGTTCTATTTGGCCTGCAGTCAATATTTCCCCGTGTGATTACGACTGTCATAACATCGTCAAGAAAGAAAGCTCTCAAACATGTTTAGTTATTTATGACAGCTTTTGTTAATTTAGCCAACATTTTGTTTCCAAGGAGGAAACTGTCTTGAGACATAATAATCTAATTTACTATAAATCTATTGTAAAAAATAGATCTTATTAAATCATATCATCTTTAGTTAGGCCTACCCATCCTGTCCTACATATGCCTACATTTGACATGTTATTACACATGTAATGAGGCATTATAACGGTGCTTGAGACATTGGTCACGAAGGCGTTATAACGAGCTGTGCGAACTAAAAGGTTGCTGATGTAGCTATCTATGTAGGTACGCTCCAGCGACTCTCGCTGATCTTCCAGTGCGCAGGCGTGTCCAGCGCGCAGTGCCGCAGACAGGGGGCGTCAACATGGCGTACTGACGACGACTGCAGCCTGCCAGAGAGAGACGGGAGGCGAAACGAAGAAGAGGGTACCATTCTGCCGAGCGTCAAGATAACTTGTCTTTTATTTATGCATTGTTTCGCATCATCGGGAGAGTAGGGTGCGATTCGAAGAACAGGAGAGGAAAATTGACCCTTTCTTTTCAATATTCCTTAATATCCCCCCTTTCCCCCAGCCTCTCCGTAGTGTATTTGATGCAGCAGAAGGACTGACTGTTGAGAGCAGGTGTGTGTGTGTGAGAGAGAGACCCCAGCGGCCGCTCCTCTCTCCGTCCTCTCCAGTGTCCAAAGAGGAAATGTCGAGCGAGAAGCCGGGTTCTGCAACTCCACTTTCAGATCCAGACCGAGACCGAGCCGCTCATCCCCCGGGCCCCGGCCAGCCCCAGGTCGTTACGGGCGCTGGCTCTGCTCCCATCGGGGACAGGATGGTCTCTGGATCCGGCTCCATGGTGCTCCCGGCCGTGCCGATCAGGAATATCCAAATGAAATTCGCCGTACTGGTCGGCCTCATTCAGGTTGGCGAGGTTAGCAACCGGGACATCGTCGAAACGGTTCTCAACCTGGTAAGTAGAGAAACCGCAATTTTAGTCTAGGGTAGCATCACCGCTATTAACCTAGTCCTATAGCCTAGCATTGTCAGAGAGCTAGAATCGCTGCACTGTGTTGCGCTGCTGTAGCCTAGTCCTGTTATGTGTAGCAGCAGTAGAAGCTCCTGTTTTATTTACGACGCCGTTTTTAGGTTTTCCCCCCCATCCATCCGTGTTGTGGTGGCTAAGGCTTGCAGGATGATGTCATATGTTTGCTCAGTGGAAGGATTAAGGTTTTTTTTCTGTCATGCAGTGGAGATAATAAGGGTTATGGGGAACTAGATGATTATAAAAGCTGTAGAGAGAGAGAGAGAGAGAGAGAGACTGAGGGTAAAATGTGATTTGTAAAGTATTGAAGCTATACCAAGGGATGTAATGACCCTCGCTACGGATCGGAGGGTAACAGTTATTCGGCCATTATTGACTACACGGTCAGTCACTCACTCTCTGTTAAGGCTAGGCTATTCATTTATAGCTATGGCGACACTCGGAAATATGTGGCCGGAATACCTTCGCTCAGTGGTCGAGATTGGTGCGTGTGTGACTTGTGTGTGTGTGTGTGTGTGTGTACATATCCCGTTTTAGACCACAAATAAAAACATGTAGCCATTCACTTGACCCCAACGTGATACAACATTGATACATCAGCAGCTAGTGAATTTGTTAGGCTGCAACACACACACACACACACACACACACACTCTCTCTCTCTCTCTCTCTCTCTCTCGCTCTCTCTCTTTATCACCCTCACACACGCACACGCCAAATCGTTACATTGTTTCTGCCCCTTGCACGGCACTCGCTGTATTGGAACAATGCTTCATATTCCTCGCCAACAGTGGAAGAAAAGCGTTAATTGTATATTGGTTTTGGGCCAGAACTCTGTGCAGCCTGCAGCGTCTGCGTTGTTTACCACCGGATGGAACAAAGGCATTGTGCTATGCATTGTTGTCGCCATATGTAGCCTACAGCTATCCCCCTACAGCTAGCCTCCTACAGCTAGCCTCCTACAGCTAACCTCCTACAGCTAGCTTCCTACAGCTAGCCTCCTACAGCTAGCCTCCTACAGCTAACCTCCTACAGCTAGCCTCCTACAGCTAGCCTCCTACAGCTAGCCTCCTACAGCTAACCCCCCACAGCTAACCCCCTACAGCTAGCCTCCTGCAGCTAGCCTCCTACAGCTAGCCTCCTACAGCTAACCTCCTACAGCTAGCCTCCTACAGCTAGCCTCCTACAGCTAGCCTCCTACAGCTAACCTCCTACAGCTAGCCTCCTACAGCTAGCCTCCTACAGCTAGCCTCCTACAGCTAACCCCCCACAGCTAACCCCCTACAGCTAGCCTCCTGCAGCTAGCCTCCTGCAGCTAGCCTCCTACAGCTAACCCCCTACAGCTAGCCTCCTACAGCTAACCCCCTACAGCTAGCCTCCTACAGCTAACCTCCTACAGCTAGCCTCCTACAGCTAACCCCCTACAGCTATCCCCCTACAGCTATCCCCCTACAGCTAACCTCCTACAGCTAACCCCCTACAGCTAGCCTCCTACAGCTAACCCCCTACAGCTAGCCTCCTTCAGCTAACCCCCTACAGCTAACCCCCTACAGCTAGCCCCCTACAGCTAACCCCCTACAGCTAGCCTCCTACAGCTAACCCCCTACATTTAGCCTCCTACAGCTAGCCTCCTACAGCTAACCCCCTACAGCTAGCCTCCTACAGCTAACCCCCTACAGCTAGCCTCCTACAGCTAGCCTATGAGTGTCTCAGAAACTTTAAATTGTATATATATATATATATATATATATATATATATATATATATATAGGCATATGCCAATCCAATAGGCTAGGTTCTCCTGTTTCTTTGTAGTTTAGCTATGTGCTAAACTATAGAAGATGCCTGCCTGCCTTTAGCCCAGTACCCTATCGTTATGTCTGAATATCACGTAGCGATGCTTTGGTCTGGTCTAGTGAGTCTAGGAGGAGGGATTTAAACCTGGCTGCCGGATGCACAAACGGGGACTTTCGTTATGATACAGACCCACTTTTAATGCACATCACAGATGCACTAATGTGCAATAGCCTAGGGATATGGTGTGTGTGTGTGTGTCAAGAGACTAAGGAGCTTAGGCTACAGTTACACACTGTGATTTGTTTTGAAAGGGGCCTAGGTCTGTATATCTCAACAACGTGGTTTAATACAGATGAGGTTAAATGCTAAATGCTTAACTCCTATGATAAGGCGAATAGGCTAAATGCTTATGATAAGTTAAATCATTAGAGAATTTCTATTCGCTAATTGTGGGGCAGTATGGGTGAATAGCCTAAGCCCATTTCTACCCCTGTTGTGATGTTGTGATATTTGTGTAGCAAGGTCCAAGTCTTGTAGTTATTATTGACTTGAGGAGGACTGATGCTTCGCTGGCTCCCTACTCGTCTCCCTCCTCTTCCTCCTCTCATCCCCTCCTTCTCCTCCCTGTTTTCTGTCAGATATAGGAGATTTAGGAGAAGTTTTCATCCTCAACCTCAAACCGACGTGCTAATAGGCTATATCTATCGGATGCTGCTGCGTCCTGCACAATTAATTTGACCATTTACCATAGCCTGTAATGGAATAAGGGGATGATAAGGAGATGATAAGGAGATGGTAAGGAGATGATAAGGAGATGATAAGGAGATGATAAGGAGATGGTAAGGGGATGATAAGGAGATGATACGGAGATGATAAGGAGATGATAAGGAGATGATAAGGAGATGATGCGGAGATGATACGGAGATGATAAGGAGATGGTAAGGAGATGATAAGGAGATGATAAGGAGATGATACGGAGATGATAAGGAGATGGTAAGGAGATGATAAGGAGATGATAAGGAGATGATACGGAGATGATAAGGAGATGATAAGGAGATGATACGGAGATGATAAGGAGATGGTAAGGAGATGATAAGGAGATGATAAGGAGATGGTAAGGAGATGATAAGGAGATGATAAGGAGATGATAAGGAGATGATAAGGAGATGGTAAGGAGATGATAAGGAGATGATAAGGAGATGGTAAGGAGATGATAAGGAGTGGGTAAGGGGAGGAGAAAAAAGAGGATGGGGAGAGATGGTAAGGAGATGATAAGGAGATGATAAGGAGATGGTAAGGGGATGATAAGGAGATGATAAGGAGATGATACGGAGATGATAAGGAGATGATAAGGAGATGATAAGGAGATGATAAGGAGATGATACGGAGATGATACGGAGATGATAAGGAGATGGTAAGGAGATGATAAGGAGATGATAAGGAGATGATACGGAGATGATAAGGAGATGGTAAGGAGATGATAAGGAGATGATAAGGAGATGATACGGAGATGATAAGGAGATGATAAGGAGATGATACGGAGATGATAAGGAGATGGTAAGGAGATGATAAGGAGATGATAAGGAGATGGTAAGGAGATGATAAGGAGATGATAAGGAGATGATAAGGAGATGGTAAGGAGATGATAAGGAGATGATAAGGAGATGATAAGGAGTGGGTAAGGGGAGGAGAAAAAAGAGGATGGGGAGAGATGGTAAGGAGATGATAAGGAGATGGTAAGGAGATGATAAGGAGATGGTAAGGAGATGATAAGGAGATGATAAGGAGATGGTAAGGAGATGATAAGGAGATGATAAGGAGATGGTAAGGAGATGATAAGGAGTGGGTAAGGGGAGGAGGAAAAAAAAGGATGGAGAGAGATGGTAAGGAGATGATAAGGAGATGGTAAGGAGATGATAAGGAGATGGTAAGGAGATGATAAGGAGATGATAAGGAGATGATAAGGAGATGATAAGGAGATGATAAGGAGATGATAAGGAGTGGGTAAGGGGAGGAGGAAAAAAAAGGATGGAGAGAGATGGTAAGGAGATGATAAGGAGATGGTAAGGAGATGATAAGGAGATGGTAAGGAGATGATAAGGAGATGGTAAGGAGATGGTAAGGAGATGATAAGGAGATGGTAAGGAGATGATAAGGAGATGATAAGGAGATGATAAGGAGATGATAAGGAGTGGGTAAGGGGAGGAGGGAAAAAGAGGATGGGGAGAGATGGTCTGGCCTGCAGGCAGCATGCAAGTGGACAGCGTCATGCATTTAAAAGCAGGTAGTGGAGGAGAGGAGCGGGGGATGAGAGAATGAGGGGTGGGGGAGGAGGAGGATGCTGCAGTGTCAGGGAGACAGAGAGGCAGCCAGCCAGAGAAGCAGCCAGCCAGAGAGGCAGCTAGCCAGAGAGGCAGCCAGCCAGCCAGAGAGGCAGCTAGCCAGAGAGGCAGCCAGCTAGAGAGGCAGCTAGCCAGAGAGGCAGCCAGCTAGAGAGGCAGAGGCAAGCCAGACAGCCAGAGAGGCAGCCAGAGAGGCAGAGCGGCAGGGTACTGGATAGATGGATAGATGGATTGATGATAGATGGATAGATGATAGGCGTTAGATGATATGTGATAGATGATAGATGATAGATGGATAGATGATAGGTGGATAGATGGATAGATGATAGATAGATGATAGATAGGTGATAGATGATAGGTGGATAGCCGATAGGTGATAGATGGATAGATGATAGGTGATAGATTGATAGGTGATAGATGGATAGATAATAGGTGATAGATGATAGGTAATAGATAGGTGATAGATGGATAGATGATAGGTGATAGATGATAGGTGATTGAAGGATAGATGATAGATAGGTGATAGATGGATAGATGATAGATAGGTGATAGATGATAGGTGATAGATGATAGATAGGTGATAGATGATAGGTGATAGATGACAGGCGATAGATGATAGGTAATAGATAGATGGATAGATAGATGGATAGATGATAGGTGATAGATGATAGGTGATAGATGGATAGATGATAGATGATAGATAGGTGATAGATGGATAGATGATAGATAGGTGATAGATGATAGATGATAGGTGAAAGGGGATAGATGGATAGATGATAGATAGCTGATAGATGATAGGTGATAGATGACAGGCGATAGATGATAGATGGATAGATGGATAGATGATAGATGGATAGATGATAGATGGATAGATGGATAGATGATAGATAGGGAGAAAAGCAAACTGGGTTTTAGATCAGTATTAAAGGGCAACATCAGAGAGAGATAGAGAGAGAGAGCACAAACACCAACCAGCTTATTGGGATGAACAGAGCACTAGAGACCAATCCTCCAGCCTCTCTCCATATCCCCATTGTCCTTGGCGGGCAGTAGTGTCTGAATCTGAAATACGATAGCCTTAATTGAAAGAGCTGGTGGTCTGAGAGCCAGGGTAGGGACGGTGGCAGTGGTTTGTTGGCCCAACACAGTCCTGTGTGGCTGGGATAGCTACTCAATTATTCAGCCAGGTCGTTCAGTGGAGAACCGCAGAGAGGGATTCACACACCACACGAGTATTGATGGAAGGATAGATGGGCAGATGGAGGGATGGAAGGATAGATTGGCAGATGGAGGGATGGAAAGATAGATGGGCAGATGGAGGGATGGAAGGATAGATGGGCAGATGGAGGGATGGAAGGATAGATGGGCAGATGGAGGGATGGAAGGATAGATGGGCAGATGGTGGGTTGGAAGGATGGTGGGATAGAAGGATGAATGGAGGGATGGAGGGAGGGTTGGCTAGAGGGATGGATAGAGGTATGGTGGGATGGAAGGATGGTGGGATAGAGGGATGTAGGGATAGAAGGATGACTGGAGGGATGGAGGGAGGGTTGGATAGAGGGATGGATAGAGGGATGGTGGGGTTAAAGAGGGATGGGGAGATTATTGGATGAAGGGATAGAGGGATAGAAACACTGCCGTATAGAATAGAAGGTGGTTGTTTTTCCAAACATAATAATCAGAGTGAGTAAAAGCAAATCTGACACAGACGACTTGGTTCAATTTTAAACCATGGAGTTGTTTTTAATGGTTTTGCCCCCTGTCAACAAACGCTGATAAAGTTACCCTTTAATAGCTCAGTGCATTACTTTGAGTGCTTTAGTTTGCTTATCTTATACATGGGCCAGGGTAATGGCTAGGTTGCCACAGTTAGCCTTAGCTCAATGCATTAGTTTGAATGCTTTAGTTAGCTTAGCTTAACTAGTTCTGGGGTTAGGGTGTGGATTTTGGATTTAGGTGCTGTTCCCCCTGTTTCACTCACTCTAAATTCTTCCCATAATCCAGGGGTTCCTAAACTTTTTGGGCCCACGACCACGTGTTGATATCTGAAAATCCTCGCGACCCCAACCATGTACTGTAAAACGTAGTTAAGAGCCAATGTTAACTTTTATGTGGGTCTATGGCAGTCAGATGCCAGTATTTCTGATTGTCTTCTCACTAATGAGATGGGTTTGCTCAAAGTCAGGGGGGGGGGGGGGGGTTGACAGCGTGCAGCTCATCTCATCAGCGTGCAGCTCATCTCTGCAGTCACATCCAACCTGGATCGATATTTGGTTTTAATGCAGACGAAAGCACTAATGGTGCTTTCAAGACAACTTGGAACTTGTAAAAATATGAATCATCACGTCAGTGATCTTCAGGCCAGAGAGTTGGAGCTCTATAACAAGGCCAGAGTTCCTGAGTTGGAGTTGGATGACCGTTGAAAACTATTTTTTCCAGTCGGAGATCGTTTCTTTCCAGACTTCTCACCTGTCTTGAACGCACTGAAGTCGGAGATTTTCCCAGTTCCCAGTTAATGCTCAGAGGGAGACGACCGGCTGTTTCCTTAGATACAGGAACCAAAACTCCTCCGTAGTGACCCGGGAATGCATTCGGTCACATGACAGCTCGATCAGTTGTTCGGCACAGCCGAGGGAAGGTTCGCTTTTGAAGTAATAATTTCCTCTGAATCCACTGATTCGTTCCTCATCTATACAATGTTTGTGTATTTCCTCTGAATCCACTGATTCGTTCCTCATCTATAGAATGTTTGTGTATTTCCTCTGAATCCACTGATTCGTTCCTCATCTATAGAATGTTTGTGTATTTCCTCTGAATCCACTGATTCGGTCCCTCATCTATACAATGTTTGTGTATTTCCTCTGAATCCACTGATTCGTTCCTCATCTATAGAATGTTTGTGTATTTCCTCTGAATCCACTGATTCGTTCCTCATCTATAGAATGTTTGTGTATTTCCTCTGAATCCACTGATTCGTTCCTCATCTATAGAATGTTCGTGTATTTCCTCTGAATCCACTGATTCGTTCCTCATCTATAGAATGTTTTTGTGTATTTCCTCTGAATCCACTGATTCGTTCCTCATCTATACAATGTTTGTGTATTTCCTCTGAATCCACTGATTCGTTCCTCATCTATAGAATGTTCGTGTATTTCCTCTGAATCCACTGATTCGTTCCTCATCTATAGAATGTTTTTGTGTATTTCCTCTGAATCCACTGATTCGTTCCTCATCTATACAATGTTTGTGTATTTCCTCTGAATCCACTGATTCGTTCCTCATCTATAGAATGTTTGTGTATTTCCTCTGAATCCACTGATTCGTTCCTCATCTATAGAATGTTTGTGTATTTCCTCTGAATCCACTGATTCGTTCCTCATCTATAGAATGTTCGTGTATTTCCTCTGAATCCACTGATTCGTTCCTCATCTATAGAATGTTTTTGTGTATTTCCTCTGAATCCACTGATTCGTTCCTCATCTATACAATGTTTGTGTATTTCCTCTGAATCCACTGATTCGTTCCTCATCTATAGAATGTTCGTGTATTTCCTCTGAATCCACTGATTCGTTCCTCATCTATAGAATGTTTTTGTGTATTTCCTCTGAATCCACTGATTCGTTCCTCATCTATACAATGTTTTTGTGTATTTCCCCTGCATGTGTTCAGTTCGTTCAGTTCCCCAGATATGTCTGTTACGTCGGCAAGGAGACACGTTTTATGTTCGTTTCACAGACAGTTAACGAAGTCTGTTTTTCATATCCATTGCGAATGACAACGCTTTTCCTCTCTCTCAAAATGTGAAAATTCTTTCCACACCGTGGATAACCACCAAGGCCTTGGTGTGAAATAGAGCGTCGTCATGCTCTGATCTCATGTCTCCACATTGTTTTGTGAACAGGCGTGAGCACAATGGATGTGGTTTGATGTAGTTTACAAAATGGAAGTTACCTGCCACGGTATATCTCAGACTATCAGAGGGAGACACAGTCATAACCAGAGTGCAGAGGCCTGCCCTCCGTCCCACCATAGATGGAGCCCCAGCTGTGCAAAAGCCCACCATTTTATCCCATGAAATCTGTTTTTCATCAATATAGCCACACAGCACACTGACCATCCCATGTGACATTTTATGCTCGGTAATCGTGAGACAGAACAACATGTCCTCGTGACTAACATTCCCCGACACGTAGCAAACAAAAGTCAACGCATCTCAGCCCTCACACCTAACGTCCATTCGGAGAGCATGAACTGGGAAGTTTTGACTCGTTAGGGGTTGCGACCCCTAGTTTGGGAACCACTGCTTTATGGTGTAGATACCTAGACCCTCTAATCTGAAAGACCTGTTGGTGTAGATATCTAGACCCTCTAATCTGAAAGACCTGTTGGTGTAGATATCTAGACCCTCTAATCTGAAAGACCTGTTGGTGTAGATATCTAGACCCTCTAATCTGAAAGACCTGTTGGTGTAGATATCTAGACCCTCTAATCTGAAAGACCTGTTGGTGTAGATACCTAGACCCTCTAATCGGAAAGACCTGTTGGTGTAGATACCTAGACCCTCTAATCTGAAAGACCTGTTGGTGTAGATATCTAGACCCTCTAATCTGAAATGCCTGTTGGTGTAGATACCTAGACCCTCTAATCTGAAAGACCTGTTGGTGTAGATATCTAGACCCTCTAATCTGAAAGACCTGTTGGTGTAGATACCTAGACCCTCTAATCTGAAAGACCTGTTGGTGTAGATATATAGACCCTCTAATCTGAAATGCCTGTTGGTGTAGATATCTAGACCCTCTAATCTGAAAGACCTGTTGGTGTAGATATCTAGACCCTCTAATCTGAAATGCCTGTTGGTGTAGATATCTAGACCCTCTAATCTGAAAGACCTGTTGGTGTAGATATCTAGACCCTCTAATCTGAAAGACCTGTTGGTGTAGATATCTAGACCCTCTAATCTGAAAGACCTGTTGGTGTAGATACCTAGACCCTCTAATCTGAAAGACCTGTTGGTGTAGATACCTAGACCCTCTAATCTGAAAGACCTGTTGGTGTAGATATCTAGACCCTCTAATCTGAAATGCCTGTTGGTGTAGATACCTAGACCCTCTAATCTGAAAGACCTGTTGGTGTAGATATCTAGACCCTCTAATCTGAAAGACCTGTTGGTGTAGATACCTAGACCCTCTAATCTGAAAGACCTGTTGGTGTAGATATCTAGACCCTCTAATCTGAAATGCCTGTTGGTGTAGATATCTAGACCCTCTAATCTGAAAGACCTGTTGGTGTAGATATCTAGACCCTCTAATCTGAAATGCCTGTTGGTGTAGATATCTAGACCCTCTAATCTGAAAGACCTGTTGGTGTAGATATCTAGACCCTCTAATCTGAAAGACCTGTTGGTGTAGATACCTAGACCCTCTAATCTGAAAGACCTGTTGGGAATGAATCATTCACGGTATTATAATATATTATTATAATATATTAGTATTATATATATATATATACAGTGCCTTGCGAAAGTATTCGGCCCCCTTGAACTTTGCGACCTTTTGCCACATTTCAGGCTTCAAACATAAAGATATAAAACTGTATTTTTTTGTGAAGAATCAACAACAAGTGGGACACAATCATGAAGTGGAACGACATTTATTGGATATTTCAAACTTTTTTAACAAATCAAAAACTGAAAAATTGGGCGTGCAAAATTATTCAGCCCCTTTACTTTCAGTGCAGCAAACTCTCTCCAGAAGTTAGTGTTTTTTTTGTTACAGCAATTCTACCATGAAGGCCTGACTCCTCTGAACAGTCGATGTTGAGATGTGCATGTTACTTGAACTCTGTGAAGCATTTATTTGAGCTGGTAACTCTAATGAACTTATCCTCAGCAGCAGAGGTAACTCTGGGTCTTCCTTTCCTGTGGCGGTCCTCATGAGAGACAGTTTCATCACAGGGTGCTTGATGGTTTCTGCGACTGCACTTGAAAAAACAAAGTTCTTGAAATGTTCCGTATTGACTGACCTTCATGTCTTAAAGTAGTGATGGACTGTCGTTTCTCTTTGCTTATTTGAGCTGTTCTTACCATAATATGGACTTGGTTATTCCATGATTCCATATGTGTCATTTCATAGTTTTTGATGTCTTCACTATTATTCTACAATGTAGAAAACAGTCAAAATAAAGAAAAACCCTGGAATGAGTAGGTGTGTCCAAACTGTTGACTGGTACTGAATATATTTTTTACAGGATTTTGGAAATTCTCCTGCAAGCCCATTTTCATATCAGTCGATCCCACATGGGGTCGTGACCCTCAGTTTGAGAACCGCTGCTATAATCAGATTTTACCTTTCCAAACAGTCCTGGCTGGCTTCCACAGTACAGCTGTGTGTGTGTGTGTTAAATTGTGTGTCTGTGTGTGTGTTTTAGCGTGAGAGTATGTGTGTATGTGTGCTGTAATGCAGCTTACCTCTCTCAAGGTCGAGTCATGGTCTGTCCTATGGTTCAGAGGCAGTTCACTTCAAATCTGGCGTTTGTCCATCTTCCTCTCTGTTCTCTCTCTCCATTTATCATCTGCTCTCTCTCGTTCCTCTGTTCTTTCTCTGCACTTTCTCTCTCTCTCTCTCTCTCTTTATCTCTCTCTCTCTCTCTCTCTCTCTCTGTCTATCACCTCTCTGTCTATCTCCTCTCTGTCTCTCTTCCTCTGTCTCTCTCTCTCTCTCTCTCTCTCCTCTCTGTCTCTCCTCTCTGTCTCTTTCTCTCTCTCCTCTCTGTCTCTCTCTCTCTCCTCTCTGTCTTTCTCCTCTCTGTCTCTCTCCTCTCTGTCTCTTTCTCTCTATCTCCTCTCTGTCTCTCTCTCTCCTCTCTGTCTTTCTCCTCTCTGTCTCGTTCTCTCTCTCTCCTCTCTGTCTCTCTCTCTCCTCTCTGTCTCTCTCCTCTCTGTCTCTTTCTCTGTCTCTCCTCTCTGTCTCTCTCCTCTCTTTCTCTCTCTCTCCTCTCTGTCTTTCTCCTCTCTGTCTCTTTCTCTCTCTCTCTATCTCCTCTCTGTCTCTCTCCTCTCTGTCTCTCTCCTCTCTTTCTCTCTCTCTCCTCTCTGTCTCTCTCCTCTCTGTCTCTTTCTCTCTCTCTCCTCTCTGTCTCTCTCCTCTCTGTCTCTTTCTCTCTCTCTCCTCTCTGTCTTTCTCCTCTCTGTCTTTCTCCTCTCTGTCTCTCTCCTCTCTTTCTCTCTCTCTCCTCTCTGTCTTTCTCCTCTCTGTCTCTTTCTCTCTCTCTCTATCTCCTCTCTGTCTCTCTCCTCTCTGTCTCTTTCTCTCTCTCTCCTCTCTGTCTCTCTCCTCTCTGTCTCTTTCTCTCTCTCTCCTCTCTGTCTTTCTCCTCTCTGTCTTTCTCCTCTCTGTCTCTCTCCTCTCTTTCTCTCTCTCTCCTCTCTGTCTTTCTCCTCTCTGTCTCTTTCTCTCTCTCTCTATCTCCTCTCTGTCTCTCTCCTCTCTTTCTCTCTCTCTCCTCTCTGTCTTTCTCCTCTCTGTCTCTTTCTCTCTCTCTCCTCTCTGTCTCTCTCCTCTCTGTCTCTTTCTCTCTCTCTCCTCTCTGTCTTTCTCCTCTCTGTCTTTCTCCTCTCTGTCTCTCTCCTCTCTTTCTCTCTCTCTCCTCTCTGTCTTTCTCCTCTCTGTCTCTTTCTCTCTCTCTCCTCTCTGTCTCTCTCCTCTCTGTCTCTTTCTCTCTCTCTCCTCTCTGTCTTTCTCCTCTCTGTCTTTCTCCTCTCTGTCTCTCTCTCTCTCTCCTCTCTGTCTTTCTCCTCTCTGTCTCTTTCTCTCTCTCTCCTCTCTGTCTCTCTCCTCTCTGTCTCTTTCTCTCTCTCTCCTCTCTGTCTTCCTCCTCTCTGTCTCTCTCCTCTCTGTCTCTTTCTCTCTCTCTCCTCTCTGTCTTTCTCCTCTCTGTCTTTCTCCTCTCTGTCTTTCTCTCTCTCTGTCTTTCTCCTCTCTGTCTCTCTCCTCTCGTCTCTTTCTCTCTCTCTCCTCTCTGTCTTTCTCCTCTCTGTCTTTCTCCTCTCTGTCTTTCTCTCTCTCTGTCTTTCTCCTCTCTGTCTCTCTCCTCTCTGTCTCTTTCTCTCTCTCTCCTCTCTGTCTTTCTCCTCTCTGTCTTTCTCCTCTCTGTCTTTCTCTCTCTCTGTCTTTCTCCTCTCTGTCTCTCTCCTCTCTGTCTCTTTCTCTCTCTCTCCTCTCTGTCTTTCTCCTCTCTGTCTTTCTCCTCTCTGTCTTTCTCTCTCTCTCTGTCTTTCTCCTCTCTGTCTCTCTCCTCTCTGTCTCTTTCTCTCTCTCTCCTCTCTGTCTTTCTCCTCTCTGTCTTTCTCCTCTCTGTCTTTCTCTCTCTCTGTCTTTCTCCTCTCTGTCTCTCTCCTCTCTGTCTCTTTCTCTATCTCTCCTCTCTGTCTTTCTCCTCTCTGTCTTTCTCTCTCTCTGTCTTTCTCCTCTCTGTCTCTCTCTACCTTTCTACCTCTATCTACCTTATTGACCTTTGTGCTGTTGTCTGTTGTCTGTTGTCTGTTGTCTGTTGTGCTGTTGTCTGTTGTGCTGTTGTCTGTTGTCTGTTGTCTGTTGTCTGTTGTCTGTTGTCTGTTGTCTGTGCCCAATAATGTTTGTACCAAGTTTTGTGTTGCTACCATGTTGTTGTCATGTTGTGCTGCTACCATGTTGTGTTGCTACCATGTTGTTGTCATGTTGTGCTGCTACCATGTTGTGTTGCTACCATGTTGTTGTCATGTTGTGCTGCTACCATGTTGTGTTGTCATGTGTTCCTGCTATGCTATGTTGTTGTCTTGTTGGTCTCTCTTTATGTAGTGTTATCTCTCTTGTCGTGATGTATGTTTTGTCCTATATATATATATATATATATATATTTATTTATTTATTTATTTATTTATTTATTTATTTATTTATTTTTATCCCAGCCCCCGTAAATTGTAAATAATATTTTGTTCTTAACTGACTTGCCTAGTTAAATAAATAAAATACATGGAACTCTATTCCACATCAAAGTGTCATTTTTTAAATGGTTTAAATACTGTTTTATTGTTGCTGGACCCCAGGAAGAGTAGCTGCTTCCTTGGCAGGAACTAATGGGGATCCATAATAAACCCCAGGAAGAGTAGCTGCTGCCTTGGCAGGAACTAACGGAGAGTCATAATAAACCCCAGGAAGAGTAGCTGCTGCCTTGTCAGGAACTAATGGGGATCCATAATAAACCCCAGGAAGAGTACCTGCTGCCTTGGCAGGAACTAACGGAGAGTCATAATAAACCCCAGGAAGAGTAGCTGCTGCCTTGGTAGGAAATAATGGGGATCCATAATAAACCCCAGGAAGAGTAGCTGCTGCCTTGGTAGGAACTAATGGGGATCCATAATAAACCCCAGGAAGAGTAGCTGCTGCCTTGGCAGGAACTAATGGGGATCCATAATAAATCCCAGGAAAAGTCGCTGCTGTCTTGGCAGGAACTAATGGGGATCCATAATAAACCCCAGGAAGAGTAACTGCTGCCTTGGCAGGAACTAATGGGGATCCATAATAAACCCCAGGAAGAGTAACTGCTGTCTTGGAAGGAACTAATGGGGATCCATAATAAACCCCAGGAAGAGTAGCTGCTGCCTTAGCAGGAACTAATGGGGATCCATAATAAATCCCAGGAAGAGTAGCTGCTGTCTTTGCAAGAACTAATGGGGATCCATAATAAACCACAGGAAGAGTAGCTGCTGTCTTTGCAGGAACTAATGGGGATCCATAATAAACTACAGGAAGAGTCGCTGCTGCCTTGGCAGGAACTAATAGGGATCCATAATAAATCCCAGGAAGAGTAGCTGCTGCTTTGGCAGGAACTAATGGGGATCCATAATAAACCCCAGGAAGAGTAGCTGCTGCCTTGGCAGGAACTAATGGGGAATCCATAATAAACCCCAGGAAGAGTAGCTGCTCCCTTGACAGGAACTAATGGGGATCCATAGTAAACCCTAGGAAGAGTAGCTGCTGCCTTGGCAGGAACTAATGGGGATCCATAATAAATCCCAGGAAGAGTAGCTGCTGTCTTGGGAGGAACTAATGGGGATCCATAATAAACCACAGGAAGATTAGCTGCTGCCTTGGCAGGAACTAATGGGGATCCATAATAAACTCCAGGAAGAGTAGCTGCTGTCTTTGCAGGAACTAATGGGGATCCATAATAAACCCCAGGAAGAGTAGCTGCTGCCTTGACCGGAACTAATGGGGATCCATAATAAACCCCAGGAAGAGTAGCTGCTGCATTGGAAGGAACTCACAGGGATCCATAATAAACCCCAGGAAGAGTAGCTGCTGCCTTGGCAGGAACTAATGGTGATCCATAATAAACTCCAGGAAGAGTAGCTGCTGCCTTGGCAGGAACTAATGGGGATCCATAATAAACTCCAGGAAGAGTAGCTGTTGTCTTTGCAGGAACTAATGGGGATCCATAATAAACTCCAGGAAGAGTAGCTGCTGCCTTGGCAGGAACTAATGGGGATCCATAATAAACCCCAGGAAGAGTAGCTGCTGTCTTGGGAGGAACTAATGGGGATCCATAATAAACCACAGGAAGATTAGCTGCTGCCTTGGCAGGAACTAATGGGGATCCATAATAAACCCCAGGAAGAGTAGCTGCTGCCTTGGCAGGAACTAATGGGGATCCATAATAAACCCCAGGAAGAGTAGCTGCTGTCTTGGGAGGAACTAATGGGGATCCATAATAAACCACAGGAAGAGTAGCTGCTGTCTTGGGAGGAACTAATGGGGATCCATAATAAACCACAGGAAGATTAGCTGCTGCCTTGGCAGGAACTAATGGGGATCCATAATAAACCCCAGGAAGAGTAGCTGCTGTCTTGGGAGGAACTAATGGGGATCCATAATAAACCCCAGGAAGAGTAGCTGCTGTCTTGGCAGGAACTAATGGGGATCCATAATAAACCCCAGGAAGAGTAGCTGCTGCCTTGACAGGAACTAATGGGGATCCATAATAAACCCCAGGAAGAGTAGCTGCTGCTTTGGCAGGAACTAATGGGGATCCATAATAAACCCCAGGAAGAGTAGCTGCTGTCTTGGGAGGAACTAATGGGGATCCATAATAAACCCCAGGAAGAGTAGCTGCTGCCTTGGCAGGAACTAATGGGGATCCATAATAAACCCCAGGAAGAGTAGCTGCTGCCTTGACAGGAACTAATGGGGATCCATAATAAACTCCAGGAAGAGTAGCTGCTGTCTTGGGAGGAACTAATGGGGATCCATAATAAACCCCAGGAAGAGTAGCTGCTGCCTTGGCAGGAACTAATGGGGATCCATAATAAACCCCAGGAAGAGTAGCTGCTGCCTTGACAGGAACTAATGGGGATCCATAATAAACCCCAGGAAGAGTAGCTGCTGTCTTGGGAGGAACTAATGGGGATCCATAATAAACCCCAGGAAGAGTAGCTGCTGCTTTGGCAGGAACTAATGAGGATCCATAATAAACCCCAGGAAGAGTAGCTGCTGCCTTGGCAGGAACTAATGGGGATCCATAATAAACCCCAGGAAGAGTAGCTGCTGCCTTGGCAGGAACTAATGGGGATCCATAATAAACCCCAGGAAGAGTAGCTGCTGCCTTGGCAGGAACTAATGGGGATCCATAATAAACCCCAGGAAGAGTAGCTGCTGCCTTGGCAGGAACTAATGGGGATCCATAATAAACCCCAGGAAGAGTAGCTGCTGCCTTGGCAGGAACTAATGGGGATCCATAATAAACCCCAGGAAGAGTAGCTGCTGCCTTGGCAGGAACTAATGGGGATCCATAATAAACCCCAGGAAGAGTAGCTGCTGCCTTGGCAGGAACTAATGGGGATCCATAATAAACCCCAGGAAGAGTAGCTGCTGCTTTGGCAGGAACTAATGAGGATCCATAATAAACCCCAGGAAGAGTAGCTGCTGCCTTGGCAGGAACTAATGGGGATCCATAATAAACCCCAGGAAGAGTAGCTGCTGCCTTGGCAGGAACTAATGGGGATCCATAATAAACCCCAGGAAGAGTAGCTGCTGCCTTGGCAGGAACTAATGGGGATCCATAATAAACCCCAGGAAGAGTAGCTGCTGCCTTGGCAGGAACTAATGGGGATCCATAATAAACCCCAGGAAGAGTAGCTGCTGCCTTGGCAGGAACTAATGGGGATCCATAATAAACCCCAGGAAGAGTAGCTGCTGCCTTGGCAGGAACTAATGGGGATCCATAATAAACCCCAGGAAGAGTAGCTGCTGCCTTGGCAGGAACTAATGGGGATCCATAATAAACCCCAGGAAGAGTAGCTGCTGTCTTGGCAGGAACTAATGGGGATCCTTAATAAACCCCAGGAAGAGTAGCTGCTGCCTTGGCAGGAACTAATGGGGATCCTTAATAAACCCCAGGAAGAGTAGCTGCTGCCTTGGCAGGAACTAATGGGGATCCATAATAAACCCCAGGAAGAGTAGCTGCTGCCTTGACAGGAACTAATGGGGATCCTTAATAAACCCCAGGAAGAGTAGCTGCTGCCTTGGCAGGAACTAATGGGGATCCATAATCAATACAAATTCAAACTCAATTAAAACGTATTAATTGTTGCATATATATTTTTGTTCAGGATAGTAATTCAACATACCAATAATTTCATTGTCCAGGTGTGGGGAGGAGAGGCGGTGGGGGTGTGGGGTGAAAACACCTATTCTCAAGTAGGACTGATTTCATTCTGCCATCTGCCTTGAACACATTGTTAACATTGATCTGTGCGGCGAGGCTGTCCAACCCTGTTTGTTTTAAAGGAGAGGAGTAATGTGTTGTTACAGTTGCTGTCATAACAACCAAGGGCCCTTGACTCTAGGTGTGTTTGTGACTGACGTCATGATATTGAACATCTCAGGGTTATTTTTAGTTTGGTTTAGTTTAGTTTATCTGTTATTATTCAAATGCATTTCTCTGTGAGAAAATGTTGCTGTTCAAATACAGGTTGATTGATTCTGATGGGGATTTTTATAGACCAAACGGCTTCACTCGTGTGTGTGTGTGTGTGTGTGTGTGTGTGTTTACTGATGGTTTTGTTTATAGACCCATGGTTTGCCTGTACCGTACGTCTGGTGAGTGAAGTTCTCCACTCTTGTTTTATTATTTCGTTCACATACTGTCAGTCGTTCTCTCCTTCTTTCTCCCTGTGTTTTTCCCTGTTTCTGTCTATAAAACCAGACCGAGGAGAAAACATTATGGAAGAATAGAACCCTTAGCCTCTGTATATCCCTTTAAGTGGAGATGTGAAGGGAACTGAAGGCCTCTAAAGGGATCTGTAGGGATCTGTATGAATCTCTAAGGGCTCTGTAAGGGATCTGTAAGGCTCTGTAGTGATCCGTAGTGATTTGTAGGGATCTGTAGGGATCTGTAGGAATTTGTAGTGATCTGTAGGGATCTGTAGTGATCTGTAGGGATCTGTAGTGATCTGTAGTGATCTGTAGGGATCTGTAGGGATCTGTAGTGATCTGTAGGGATCTGTAGGGATCTGTATGGATCTGTAGTGATCTGTAGGGATCTGTAGGAATTTGTAGGGATCTGTAAGGGATCTGTAGGAATCTGTAAGGGCTCTGTAGGGATCTGTAGGAATTTGTAGGGATCTGTAAGGGATCTGTAGGAATCTGTAAGGGCTCTGTAGGGATCTGTAGGAATTTGTAGGAATTTGTAGGGATCTGTAAGGGATTTGAATGGATCAATAAGGGCTCTGTAGGAATTTGTAGTGATCTGTAGTGATCTGTAGGGATCTGTTGTGATCTGTAGTGATCTGTAGGGATCTGTTGTGATCTGTAGTGATCTGTAGTGATCTGTAGGGATCTGTTGTGATCTGTAGTGATCTGTAGTGATCTGTAGGGATCTGTAGTGATCTGTAGGGGCTCTGTAGGAATATGTAGTGATCTGTAGGGATCTGTTGTGATCTGTAGTGATCTGTAGGGATCTGTTGTGATCTGTAGTGATCTGTAGTGATCTGTAGGGGCTCTGTAGGAATATGTAGGGATCTGTAGGGATCTGTAGGAATTGGATATGTGTAAGCATTAAGGTAAATATTTCATGGCAAGAAGCTATTACCATATTGCTAATGTCTACAGTATATCCTACTCTCTAGGATCATGAAGGTCCCCTCTCTCTCTCTCTCTCTCTCTCTCCCTCTCTCCCTCTCTCTTTCTCATTACTCCTGGCCACACAGTCCTTGATCACCAAGGTCACAACACTGAGGCACCATCTTACAGTCAGCACAATGTATACAGTCCCCCCATCCACGCACGCACGGACGCACACACGCACGAACGCGCGCGCACACACACACACACACACACACACACTAGCGTGAGGCAACTTGATGTACGAGTACTCCCCCTGATATTAGTTTGTCGCAAGGCCTTAATCCCAAATGCTGAGTGCCAAACAGAGGCATCGGGACCCATTTTTAGTCTTTGGTATAACTTGACCAGGGATCGAACTCCCAACCTTCCAATCCACAAGGCTCTTATTTGTCTACATCCATTCAGCATCGTTCAAAGTCCTCTGATGTACAGCATCTAGTTAGTTTAGTTCTGGTGTAGCTGTGACCTAATGATCTGAGGTCTGGTGTAGTTAGTTCAGGTCTGGTGTAGTTAGTTTAGTTCTGGTGTAGCTGTGACCTAATGATCTGAGGTCTGGTGTAGTTAGTTCAGGTCTGGTGTAGTTAGTTCAGGTCTGGTGTAGTTAGTTTAGTTCTGGTGTAGCTGTGACCTAATGATCTGAGGTCTGGTGTAGTTAGTTCAGGTCTGGTGTAGTTAGTTCAGGTCTGGTGTAGTTAGTTTAGTTCTGGTGTAGCTGTGACCTAGTGATCTGAGGTCTGGTGTAGTTAGTTTTTGGGTTTGGCGACGGATATGTAGTGAGGGCCAGCCAACGAGAGCATACAGGTCGCAGTGGTGGGTTGTATATGGGGCGGGTCTTTGGTGACAAACCGGATGGGACTGTGATAGACTGCATCCAATTTGCTGAGTAGAGTGTTGGAGGCTATTTTGTAAATAACATCGCCAAAGTCAAGGATCGGTAGGATAGTCAATTTTACGAGGGTATGTCTGGCAACATGAGTGAAGGAGGTTTTGTTGCGAAATAGGAAGCTGATTCTAGATTTAATTTTGGATTGGAGATTTTTAATGTGAGTCTGGAAGGAGAGTTTACAGTCTAACCAGACACCTAAGTATTTGTAGTTGTCCACATAATGTAAGTCAGAACCGTCCAGAGTAGTGATGCTAGACAGACGGGCGGGTGAGGTCAGTGATTGGTTGAAGAGCATGCATTTAGTTTTACTAGCATTTAAGAGCAATTGGAGGCCACGGAAGGAGAGTTGTATGGCATTGAAGCCCGTCTGGAGGTTAGTTAACACAGTGTCCAAAGAAGGGCCAGAAGTATACAGAATGGTGTCGTCTGCGTAGAGGTGGATCAGAGACTCACCAGCAGCAAGAGCGACATCTTTGATGTATACAAAGAAGAGAGTCGGCCTGAGAATTTAACCCTGTGGCACCCCCATAGAGACTGCCAGAGGTCCGGACAGCAGACCCTCCGATTTGACACACTGAACTCTATCAGAGAAGTAGTTGGTGAACCAGGCGAGGCAGTCATTTGAGAAACCAAAGGCTGTTGAGTCTGCCAATAAGAATGTGGTGAATGACAGTGTCGAAAGTTGCTGTGGGGGGTGCAGGGCTGTTGACCGGGCTAGGGGTAGCCAGGTGGAATGCATGTCCGGCCGTGGAAAAATGTTTATTGAAATGATCGACTAGTAGATGTATTGGTGGTGACAGTGTTTCCTATCCTCAGTGCAGTAGGCAGCTGGGAGGAGCTGCTCTTATTCTCCATGGAATTAGTGCTGCAGGATGCCAAATGTCTGTCTGAAAAAGCAAGTTGTAGCTTTCCTAACTGACTGAGTATATTGGTTCCTGACTTCCCTGAAAAGTTGCATATCGCGGGGGCTTTTCGATGCTCATGCAGTATGCCATAGGATGTTTTTGTGCTGGTCGAGGGCAGTCAGGTCTGGAGAGAACCAAGGGCTAAATCTGTTCTTAGTTCTTTTAGTTTCAAACAATAATTAGTGCCTGATGGAGACTATGAGAAAGACACACAGAGAGAGAGAGAGAGAGAGAGAGAGAGAGAGAGAGAGAGAGAATTGACAATTTGACCTAACATAAGGACAAATATTCGGTAGTTGTATGCTGTTCTGTTCTTCCCGAAATAAACTACATTTTCTTCATGTTTCTTTAGACCTGTCTAAAATAAATAATGGATTTATTGTGAAGGTGTAGGCTATATTACATGGATTTATTGTGATGGTGTAGGCTATATTACATGGATTTATTGTGATGGTGTAGGTTATATTACATGGATTTATTGTGATGGTGTAGGCTATATTACATGGATTTATTAGACTTTTAAAAATGTCTTGTAGCCAGGAGATGCTAAATGTGTTTATTTTAATTACCGACCAGTTATTTGCTTGACAATCACCGAGTCCCTTATTTATCACACAGCTCTGTTGTGCTGGCACAGTGTGTATGCATTTGTGTGTGTGTGTGTGTGTGTGTGTGTGTGTGTGTGTGTGTGTGTGTGTGTGTGTGTGTGTGTGTGTGTGTGTGTGTGTGTGTGTGTGTGTGTGTGTGTGTGTGAGCGTGTGATTATGTGTGTGATTATTTGTGTGTGTGTGTGTGTGTGAATATGTGTGTGTGTGAAAATGTGTGTGTGTGTGAATATGTGTGTGTGTGTGATAATGTGTGTGTGTGTGATAATGTGTGTGTGTGTGTGCTAATGTGTGTGTGTGTGGGTGTGTATCTGTGAGACAGAAATGAACTGCTGTTCTTACTTTGGGAGAGAGAGAGAAAGGGATGAGAGAGATGGATGAGAGAGAGGAGGATGGTGCACTGCAGAGAGAGGGAGAGGGAGTGGGTAAGAGATGTGCATGTCACAGGCGGCTGGTGGCACCTTAATTGGGGAGGACGAGCTCGTAATAAAGGCTGGAACGGATTGAATGGAATGGTAAAGAACATTGTGTTTGATTACGGTTCTGTTGGCTCCATTCCAGACGTTATTATGAGCTGTCCTCCTCCCATCTACAGCCCCCTGTGATTTACGTGTGTGTACCCTACACTTGAGTTAAGGGACTGTTTTCTGTGGGGGTCTGATGACTTCTGGTCCCATGTGTACAGAAGAGAGTAAAGGAGAGACGGAGAGAGAGAGAAAGAGAGATGGAGAGACAGAGAAAGAGAGATGGAGAGACAGAGAAAGAGAGATGGAGAGACAGAGAAAGAGAGATGGAGAGACAGAGAAAGAGACAGAGAAAGAGATGGAGAGACAGAGAAAGAGAGATGGAGAGATAGAGAAAGAGATGGAGAGACAGAGAAAGAGATGGAGAGACAAAGAGAGATGGAGAGACAGAGAAAGAGACAGAGAAAGAGATGAAGAGACAGAGAAAGAGACAGAGAAAGAGAGAAAGAGATGGAGAGACAGAGAAAGAGATGGAGAGACAGAGAAAGAGACAGAGAAAGAGATGGAGAGACAGAGAAAGAGATGGAGAGACAGAGAAAGAGACAGATAAAGAGATGGAGAGACAGAGAAAGAGACAGAGAAAGAGAGATGGAGAGACAGAGAAAGAGACAGAGATGGAGAGACAGAGAAAGAGAGATGGAGAGATAGAGAAAGAGATGGAGAGACAGAGAAAGAGATGGTGAGACAGAGAAAGAGAGATGGAGAGACAGAGAAAGAGAGATGGCGAGACAGAGAAAGAGAGATGGAGAGATAGAGAAAGAGAGATGGAGAGATAGAGAAAGAGATGGAGAGACAGAGAAAGAGATGGAGAGACAGAGAAAGAGAGATGGAGAGACAGAGAAAGAGATGGAGAAATAGAGATGGAGAGACAGAGAAAGAGATGGAGAGACAGAGAAAGAGATGGAGAAATAGAGATGGAGAGACAGAGAAAGAGATGGAGAGACAGAGAAAGAGTTGGTGAGACAGAGAAAGAGATGGAGAGACAGAGAAGGAGAGATGGAGAGACAGAGAAAGAGAGATGGAGAGACAGAGAAAGAGAGATGGAGAGACAGAGAAAGAGAGATGGAGAGACAGAGAAAGAGATGGAGAGACAGAGAAGAGAGATGAAGAGACAGAGAAAGAGAGATGGAGAGACAGAGAAAGAGATGGAGAGAAAGAGAAAGAGATGGAGAGAAAGAGAAAGAGAGATGGAGAGAAAGAGATGGAGAGAAAGAGAAAGAGATGGAGAGACAGAGAAAGAGATGGAGAGACAGAGAAAGAGAGATGGAGAGACAGAGAAAGAGATGGAGAGACAGAGAAGAGAGATGAAGAGACAGAGAAAGAGAGATGGAGAGACAGAGAAAGAGATGGAGAGAAAGAGAAAGAGATGGAGAGAAAGAGAAAGAGAGATGGAGAGACAGAGAAGAGAGATGGAGAGACAGGGAAAGAGAGATGGAGAGACAGAGAAAGAGATGGAGAGACAGAGAAGAGAGATGAAGAGACAGAGAAAGAGATGGAGAGAAAGAGAAAGAGATGGAGAGAAAGAGAAAGAGAGATGGAGAGATAGAGAAAGAGATGTAGAGAAAGAGAAAGAGAGATGGAGAGATTGAGAAAGAGATGAGAGAAAGAGAAAGAGATGGAGAGAAAGAGATGGAGAGACAGAGAAAGAGAGATGGAGAGACAGAGAAGAGAGATGGAGAGACAGAGAAAGAGAGATGAAGAGACAGAGAAAGAGAGATGGAGAGACAGAGAAAGAGAGATGGAGAGACAGAGAAAGAGAGATGGAGAGAAAGAGAAAGAGATGGAGAGAAAGAGAAAGAGATGGAGAGACAGAGAAAGAGATGGAGAGACAGAGAAGAGAGATGAAGAGACAGAGAAGAGAGATGGAGAGACAGAGAAAGAGATGGAGAGAAAGAGATGGAGAGACAGAGAAAGAGAGATGGAGAGACAGAGAAGAGAGATGGAGAGACAGAGAAAGAGAGATGGAGAGACAGAGAAAGAGAGATGGAGAGACAGAGAAAGAGAGATGGAGAGACAGAGAAAGAGAGATGGAGAGAAAGAGAAAGAGATGGAGAGAAAGAGAAAGAGATGGAGAGACAGAGAAAGAGATGGAGAGACAGAGAAGAGAGATGAAGAGACAGAGAAGAGAGATGGAGAGACAGAGAAAGAGATGGAGAGAAATAGAAAGAGAAAGAGAAAGAGATGGAGAGAAAGAGAAAGAGAAAGAGAAAGAGTCCCAATATTTGGAACCAAGGACTGATCACCCCAATCCACAAAAGTGGAGACAAATTTGACCCCAACAACTACCGTGGAATATGTGTCAACAGTAACCTTGGGAAAATCCTCTGCATTATTATTAACAGCAGACTCGTACATTTCCTCAATGAAAACAATGTACTGAGCAAATGTCAAATTGGCTTTTTACCAAATTACCGTACAACAGACCATGTATTCACCCTGCACACCCTAATTGACAACCAAACAAACCAAAACAAAGGCAAAGTCTTCTCATGCTTTGTTGATTTCAAAAAAGCCTTCGACTCAATTTGGCATGAGGGTCTGCTATACAAACTGATGGAAAGTGGTGTTGGGGGTAAAACATACGACATTATAAAATCCATGTACACGAACAACAAGTGTGCGGTTAAAATTGGCAAAAAACACACACATTTCTTCACACAGGGTCGTGGGGTTAGACAGGGATGCAGCTTAAGCCCCACCCTCTTCAACATATATATCAACTAATTGGCGCGAGCACTAGAAAAGTCTGCAGCACCCGGCCTCCCCCTGCTAGAATCCGAAGTCAAATGTCTACTGTTTGCTGATGATCTGGTGCTTCTGTTACCAACCAAGGAGGGCCTACAGCAGCACCTAGATCTTATGCACAGATTCTGTCAGACCTGGGCCCTGACAGTAAATCTCAGTAAGACCAAAATAATGGTGTTCCAAAAAAGGTCCAGTCACCAGGACCACAAATACAAATTCCATCTAGACACTGTTGCCCTAGAGCACACAAAAAACTATACATACCTTGGCCTAAACATCAGCGCCACAGGTAACTTCCACAAAGCTGTGAACGATCTGAGAGACAAGGATAAGAAGGGCATTCTATGCCATCAAAAGAAACATAAATTTCAACATACCAATTAGGATTTGGCTAAAAATACTTGAATCAGTCATAGAGCCCATTGCCCTTTATGGTTGTGAGGTCTGGGGTCTGCTCACCAACCAAGACTTCACAAAATGGGAAAAACACCAAATTGAGACTCTGCACGCAGAATTCTGCAAAAATATCCTCCGTGTACAACGTAGAACACCAAATAATGCATGCAGAGCAGAATTAGGCCGATACCCAGTAATTATCAAAATCCAGAAAAGAGCCGTTAAATTCTACAACCACCTAAAAGGAAGCGATTCACAAACCTTCCATAACAAAGCCATCACCTACAGAGAGATGAACCTGGAGAATAGTCCCCTAAGCAAGCTGGTCCTGGGGCTCTGTTCACAAACACAAACACTCCCTACAGAGCCCCAGGACAACAGCACAATTAGACCCAACCAAATCATGAGAAAACAAAAAGATAATTACTTGACACATTGGAAAGAATTAACAAAAAAACAGAGCAAACTAGAATGCTATTTAGCCCTAAACAGAGAGTACACAGCGGCAGAATACCTGACCACTGTGACTGACCCAAACTTAAGGAAAGCTTTGACTATGTACAGACTCAGTGAGCATAGCCTTGCTATTGAGAAAGGCCGCCGTAGGCAGACCTGGCTTTCAAGAGAAGTCAGGCTATGTGCTCACTGCCCACAAAATGAGGTGGAAACTGAGCTGCACTTCCTAACCTCCTGCCCAATGTATGACCATATTAGAGAGACATATTTCCCTCAGATTACACAGATCCACAAAGAATTCGAAAACAAATCCAAATTTGAAAAACTCCCATATCTACTGGGTGAAATTCCACAGTGTGCCATCACAGCAGCAAGATTTGTGACCTGTTGCCACGAGAAAAGGGCAACCAGTGAAGAACACACACCATTGTAAATACAACCCATATTTATGCTTATTAATTTTATCTTGTGTCCTTTAACCATTTGTACATTGTTAAAACACTGTATATATATATAATATGACATTTGTAATGTCTTTACTGTTTTGAAACCTCTGTATGTGTAATGTTTACTGTTCATTTTTGTTGTTTTTCACTTTATATATTCACTTTGTATGTTGTCTACCTCACTTGCTTTGGCAATGTTAACACATGTTTCCCATGCCAATAAAGCCCTTGAATTGAATTGAATTGAATTGAAAGAGAGATGAAGAGACAGAGAAAGAGAGATGGAGAGACAGAGAAAGAGAGATGAAGAGACAGAGAAAGAGAGATGGAGAGACAGAGAGAAAGAGATGGAGAGACAGAGAACGAGAGATGGAGAGAAAGAGAGATGAAGAGACAGAGAAAGAGAGATGGAGAGAGAGAAAGAGAGATGAAGAGACAGAGAAAGAGAGATGGAGAGACAGAGAAAGAGAGATGAAGAGACAGAGAAAGAGAGATGGAGAGACAGAGAAAAAGAGATGGAGAGACAGAGAACGAGAGATGGAGAGAAAGAGAGATGAAGAGACAGAGAAAGAGAGATGGAGAGACAGAGAAAGAGAGATGGAGAGACAGAGAAAGAGAGATGGAGAGAAAGAGAGATGGAGAGACAGAGAAAGAGCGATGGAGAGACAGAGAAAGAGAGTTTGAGAGACAGAGAAAGAGATATGGAGAGACAGAGAAAGAGATGGAGAGACAGAGAAAGAGAGATGAAGAGACAGAGAAAGAGAGATGGAGAGACAGAGAAAGAGAGATGGAGAGACAGAGAAAGAGAGATGAAGAGACAGAGAAAGAGAGATGGAGAGACAGAGAAAGAGAGATGGAGAGACAGAGAAAGAGAGATGAGAGACAGAGAAAGAGAGATGGAGAGACAGAGAGATGAAGAGACAGAGAAAGAGAGATGGAGAGAAAGAGAGATGGAGAGACAGAGAAAGAGAGATGAAGAGACAGAGAAAGAGAGATGGAGAGATAGAGAAAGAGAAATGGAGAGAAAGAGAGATGGAGAGACAGAGAGATGGAGAGACAGAGACAGAGAGATGGAGAGACAGAGAAAGAGATGGAGAGACAGAGAAAGAGAGATGAAGAGACAGAGAAAGAGATGAAGAGGAAGAGAGCTGAAGAGACAGAGAAAGAGAGATGTTAAAGATGAAATCCTATGATTTCCTCCCATGATGTCCTCCCCTGATGTTCTCCCATGATGTTCTCCCCTGATGTCCTCCCCTGATGTTCTCCCATGATGTCCTTCCATGATGTCCTCCCCTGATGTTCTCCCATGATGTCCTCCCCTGATGTCCTCCCCTGATGTTCTCCCATGATGTCCTTCCATGATGTCCTCCCCTGATGTCCTCCCCTGATGTTCTCCCCTGATGTTCTCCCCTGATGTTCTCCCCTGATGTCCTCCCCTGATGTTCTCCCCTGATGTTCTCCCCTGATTTCCTCCCCTGATGTTCTCCCATGATGTCCTTCCATGATGTCCTCCCCTGATGTCCTCCCCTGATGTTCTCCCCTGATGTTCTCCCCTGATGTTCTCCCCTGATGTCCTCCCATGATGTTCTCCCCTGATGTTCTCCCCTGATGTCCTCCCCTGACTATCTCCCCTGATGTTCTCCCCTGATGTCCTCCCCTGATGTTCTCCCATGATGTCCTTCCATGATGTCCTCCCCTGATGTTCTCCCATGATTTCCTCCCATGATGTCTTAAACACGTTCTTATTGTTATTCAGATCCAGTTGAGTCTCTTTCACCCCAGGACTGACCTCCCAGAACCTGCGTCACTCTCTCTGGCCTAAATGTTATGTGTCTAATGCTGTTTCTGTCTGGGTGTTTGTGTCGTCATGGTGATGCAGAGTGGGTAATGGAGATTAAAGATTGTGTAAACTGACAGACAGGCAGACAGGCAAACAGAGTGGTACAGACAGACAGACAGACAGACAGACAGACAGAGTGATGTAGACAGACAGACAGACAGACAGACAGACAGACAGACAGACAGACAGACAGACAGACAGACAATCTTTCTCGCTCCAGTTTTCTAGATTATTCCTCTCTCCTCCAGCTCTGAGCTCCAGTTTTCTAGATTCTTCCTCTCTCCTCCAGCTCTGAGCTCCAGTTTTCTAGATTATTCCTCTCTCCTCCAGCTCTGAGCTCCAGTTTTCTAGATTATTCCTCTCTCCTCCAGCTCTGAGCTCCAGTTTTCTAGATTATTCCTCTCTCCTCCAGCTCTGAGCTCCAGTTTTCTAGATTATTCCTCTCTCCTCCAGCTCTGAGCTCGAGTTTTCTAGATTATTCCTCTCTCCTCCAGCTCTGAGCTCAGATTTCCTGTACTTCCAGGCTTTGCCGGGATAAGATAAGAAAGACCTCTGAGAAATGAGAGGAAAACGGAGAGAGCGGCTCTCATTTTCTCCCAGAGATGTCTTTGTTCCTCCCCTCCATCTTCTCCAAATTTATATCCTCTAAGCAGATCACTCTCTCTCTCCTCTGTCGTTCTTTCTCAGTAAACTCTTCCCTCCCTCCCTCCCTCCCTCCCTCCCTCTCTCCCTCCCTCCCTCCCTCCCTCCCTCTCTCTCTCTCTCTCTCTCTCTCTCTCTCTCTCTCTCTCTCTCTCTCTCTCTCTCTCTCTCTCTCTCTCTCTCCCTCCCTCCCTCCCTCCCTCACGTTCTTCAGTAGCACATGTGAAAGGGCTGGGATGAGTCCTATTGTGTAATGTAACTATCTCTCCAGTGTTTGTCTGTTTGCGTGTTTTTATGTTTGTGTGTGTGTTTATTTGTGTGTGTGTGTGTGTGAGTGTGTGTGTGTGTGTGTGTGTTTATTTATGTGTGTGTGTGTGTGTGTGTGTGTGTGTGTGTTTATTTGTGTGTGTGTGTGTGTGAGTGTGTGTGTGTGTGTTTATTTATGTGTGTGTGTGTGTTTATTTGTGTGTGTGTGTGTGTTTATTTGTGTATGTGTGTGTGTGTGTGTGTGTTTATTTGTGTGTGTGTGTGTGTGTGTGTATGTGTGTGTTCAGTAATGTGTTAATGTGTAGCTGAATAGGTGTCTGATCTTCTGTAAGGCTTGTCTGCCTCTCCTCTCTGTGTATTAGTATATGTGACTATCATCTCCACAAACAAACACACAGCCACAGACAGGGAGGAGAGAGGGAAAGACCTGGAGAAACAGAGAGAGAAGAGAGAGAGAGAGAGAGAGCTGGAGAGAGAGAGAGAAAGTGAGAGAGAGAGAGAGAAAGACCTGGAGAAACAGAGAGGAGAGAGAGAAGGACCTGGAGAAAGAGAGAGAAGAGAGAGAAGTACCTGGAGAAAGAGAGAGAAGAGAGAGAGAGACAGCACAGCACAATTAGACCCAACCAAATCACGAGAAAACAAAAAGATAATTACTTGACACATTGGAAAGAATTAACAAAAAAACAGAGCAAACTAGAATGCTATTTGGCCCTAAACAGAGAGTACACAGCGGCAGAATACCTGACCACTGTGACTGACCCAAAATTAAGGAAAGCTTTGACTATGTACAGACTCAGTGAGCATAGCCTTGCTATTGAGAAAGGCCGCCGTAGGCAGACATGGCTCTCAAGAGAAGACAGGCTATGTGCTCACTGCCCACAAAATGAGGTGGAAACTGAGCTGCACTTCCTAACCTCCTGCCCAATGTATGACCATATTAGAGAGACATATTTCCCTCAGATTACACAGATCCACAAAGAATTCGAAAACAAATCCAAATTTGAAAAACTCCCATATCTACTGGGTGAAATTCCACAGTGTGCCATCACAGCAGCAAGATTTGTGACCTGTTGCCACGAGAAAAGGGCAACCAGTGAAGAACACACACCATTGTAAATACAACCCATATTTATGCTTATTTATTTTATCTTGTGTCCTTTAACCATTTGTACATTGTTAAAACACTGTATATATATATATATAATATGACATTTGTAATGTCTTTACTGTTTTGAAACCTCTGTATGTGTAATGTTTACTGTTAATTTTTGTTGTTTTTCACTTTATATTTTCACTTTGTATGTTGTCTATCTCACTTGCTTTGGCAATGTTAACACATGTTTCCCATGCCAATAAAGCCCTTGAATTGAATTGAATTGAATTGAGAGACAGAGGAGAGAGAAGTACCTGGAGAAAGAGAGAGAAGAGAGAGAGAGAGAGAGAGAGAGAGAGAGAGAGAGAGAGAAGGACCTGGAGAAAGAGAGAGGAGAGAGAGAGAGAGAGAGAGAGAGAGAAGGATCTGGAGAAAGAGAGAGAAGAGAGAAGGACCTGGAGAAAGAGACAGAGGAGAGAGAAGTACCTGGAGAAAGAGAGAGAAGAGAGTTGTGTTGTGAATAAGCAGGGTTCAATCTGGGAAGGAAAGCAGACAGAGGGAAGAGAAACAGACAGAGAGAAGAGAAACAGACAGAGAGAAGAGAAACAGACAGAGAGAAGAGAAACAGACAGAGAGAAGAGAAACAGACAGAGAGAAGAGAAACAGACAGAGGGAGAGAGAAGTAAAGCAGACAGAGGGAGAGAGAAGTAAAGCAGACAGAGGGAGAGATAAGTAAAGCAGACAGAGGGAGAGAGAAGTAAAGCAGACAGAGGGAGAGAGAAGTAAAGCAGACAGAGGGAGAGAGAAGTAAAGCAGACAGAGGGAGAGAATGAGAGCAGACAGAGGGAGAGAATGAGAGCAGACAGATGGAGAGAGAAGTAAAGCAGACAGAGGGAGAGAGAAGTAAAGCAGACAGAGGGAGAGAGAAGTAAAGCAGACAGAGGGAGAGAGAAGTAAAGCAGACAGAGGGAGAGAGAAGTAAAGCAGACAGAGATCGAGAGAGAAGTAAAGCAGACAGAGGGAGAGAATGAGAGCAGACAGAGGGAGAGAATGAGAGCAGACAGATGGAGACAGAAGTAAAGCAGACAGAGGGAGAGAGAAGTAAAGCAGACAGAGGGAGAGAGAAGTAAAGCAGACAGAGGGAGAGAGAAGTAAAGCAGACAGAGGGAGAGAATGAGAGCAGACAGAGGGAGAGAATGAGAGCAGACAGAGGGAGAGAATGAGAGCAGACAGAGGGAGAGAGAAGTAAAGCAGACAGAGGGAGAGAGAAGTAATGCAGACAGGGGGAGAGAGAAGTAAAGCAGACAGAGGGAGAGAGAAGTAAAGCAGGCAGAGGGAGAGAGAAGTAAAGCAGACAGAGGGAGAGAATGAGAGCAGACAGAGGGAGAGAATGAGAGCAGACAGAGGGAGAGAGAAGTAAAGCAGACAGAGGGAGAGAGAAGTAAAGCAGACAGAGGGAGAGAGAAGTAAAGCAGACAGAGGGAGAGAGAAGTAAAGCAGACAGAGGGAGAGAGAAGTAAAGCAGACAGAGGGAGATAGAAGTAAAGCAGACAGAGGGAGAGAATGAGAGCAGACAGAGGGAGAGAATGAGAGCAGACAGAGGGAGAGAGAAGTAAAGCAGACAGAGGGAGAGAGAAGTAAAGCAGACAGAGGGAGAGAGAAGTAAAGCAGACAGAGGGAGAGAGAAGTAAAGCAGACAGAGGGAGAGAGAAGTAAAGCAGACAGAGGGAGAGAGAAGTAAAGCAGACAGAGGGAGAGAATGAGAGCAGACAGAGGGAGAGAATGAGAGCAGACAGAGGGAGAGAGAAGTAAAGCAGACAGAGGGAGAGAGAAGTAAAGCAGACAGAGGGAGAGAATGAGAGCAGACAGAGGGAGAGAATGAGAGCAGACAGAGGGAGAGAATGAGAGCAGACAGAGGGAGAGAATGAGAGCAGACAGAGGGAGAGAATGAGAGCAGACAGAGGGAGAGAATGAGAGCAGACAGAGGGAGAGAATGAGAGCAGACAGAGGGAGAGAATGAGAGCAGACAGAGGGAGAGAATGAGAGCAGACAGAGGGAGAGAATGAGAGCAGACAGAGGGAGAGAATGAGAGCAGACAGATGGAGAGAATGAGAGCAGACAGAGGGAGAGAATGAGAGCAGACAGAGGGAGAGAATGAGAGCAGACAGAGGGAGAGAATGAGAGCAGACAGAGGGAGAGAATGAGAGCAGACAGAGGGAGAGAATGAGAGCAGACAGAGGGAGAGAATGAGAGCAGACAGAGGGAGAGAATGAGAGCAGACAGAGGGAGAGAATGAGAGCAGACAGAGGGAGAGAATGAGAGCAGACAGAGGGAGAGAATGAGAGCAGACAGAGGGAGAGAGAAGTAAAGCAGACAGAGGGAGAGAATGAGAGCATGACAACAAAAGGAGGCAAGAGGATGTAGAAGGGATACAGTGTATGTTTGAGAGGGCTGGGGTGTTTATGTGTGTCTGTGTGTGTCTGTGAGTGTGTATGTGTGTGTTTATGTGTGTCTCTGTGTGTGTTTATGTGGGTGTTTATGTGTGTCTGTGTGTGTCTGTGAGTGTGTTTATGTGGGTGTTTATGTGTGTCTGTGTGTGTCTGTGAGTGTGTATGTGTGTGTTTATGTGTGTCTCTGTGTGTGTTTATGTGTGTGTTTATGTGTGTCTGTGTGTGTCTGTGAGTGTGTTTATTTGTGTCTGTGTGTGTCTGTGTGTGTGTTCATGTGTGCGTTTATGTGTGTCTGTGTATGTGTTTATGTGTGTCTGTGTGTGTCTGTGTGTGTTTATGTGTGTGTTTATGTGTGTCTGTGTGTGTGTTTATGTGTGTTTATGTGTGTCTGTGTGTGTCACAATGCTGAATACAACAGGTGCAGTAGACCTTACAGTGAAATGCTTTACTTACAGGCTCTAACCAATGGTGCAGGGGAAAAAAGTTTGTGTGTGTGTGTGTGTGTGTGTGTGTGTGTGTGTGTGTGTGTGTGTGTGTGTGTGTGTGTGTGTGTGTGTGTGTGTGTGTGTGTGTGTGTGTGTGTGTGTGTGTGTGTGTGTGTGTGTGTGTGTGTGTAAGTAAAGAAATAAAACAACAGTAACAAAACATTTGGAAAGAGAGTAGCAAGGCTGTATACAGACACCGTTTAGTCAGGCTGATTGAGGTAGTATGTACATACAGTATGTACATTAGTGACTATGCATATTTGATAAACAGAGAGTAGCAGCAGTGTAAAAGAGGGGTGGGGGGGACACAATGCAAATAGTCTGGGTAACCATTGGTTACCTGTTCAGGAGTCTTATGGCTTTGGGGTAGAAGCTGTTTAGAAGCCTCTTGGACCTAGACTTGGCACTCCGGTACCACTTGCCATGTGGTAGTAGAGAGAACATTCAATGACTGGGGTGGCTGGGGTCTTGTGCCTGGTGTAGAGGTCCTGGATGGCAGGCAGCTAAGGCCTGCTATCCGTGCCTTGCGGTCGGAGACCGAGCAATTGCCGTACCAGGCAGTGATGCAACCGGTCAGGATGCTCTTGATGGTGCAGCTGTAGAACCTTTTGAGGATCTCAGGACCCATGCCAAATCTTTTCAGTCTCCTGAGGGGGAATAGGTTTTGTCGTGCCCTCTTCACGACTGTCTTGGTGTGTTTGGACCATGATAGTTTGTTGTTGATGTGGACACCAAGGAACTTGAAGCTCTCAACCTGCTCCACTAAAGCCCCGTTGATGAGAACTCGGTCCTCCTTTTCCTGTAGTCCAAAATCATCTCCTTAGTCTTGGTTACATTGAGGGATAGGTTGTTATTCTGGCACCACCTGGCCAGGTCTCTGACCTCCTCCCTACAGGCTGTCTCGTCGTTGTCGGTGATCGTGATTGTGTCGTCAGCAAACTTTATTTATTTTATTTTACCTTTATTTAACTAGGCAAGTCAGTTAAGAACAAATTCTTATTTACAATGACGGCCTAGGAACAGTGGGTTAACTGCCTTGTTCAGGGGCAGAACAACAGATTTGTACCTTGTCAGCTGCGGGATTTGAACTTGCAACCTTCCGGTTACTAGTCCAACGCTCTAACCACTAGGCTACCTGCCGCCCCTCCACTCTAATCACTAGGCTACCCTGCCGCCCCTCCACTCTAACTGCTAGGCTACCCTGCCGCCCCTCCACTCTAACCACTAGGCTACCTGCCGCCCCCCCACTCTAACCACTAGGCTACCCTGCCTCCCCTCCACTCTAACCACTAGGCTACCCTGCCTCCCCTCCACTCTAACCACTAGGCTACCCTGCCTCCCCTCCACTCTAACCACTAGGCTACCCTGCCGCCCCTCCACTCTAACCACTAGTCTACCTGCCGCCCCTCCACTCTAACCACTAGGCTACCCTGCCGCCCCTCCACTCTAACCACTAGTCTACCTGCCGCCCCTCCACTCTAACCACTAGGCTACCCTGCCTCCCCTCCACTCTAACCACTAGGCTACCCTGCCTCCCCTCCACTCTAACCACTAGGCTACCCTGCCTCCCCTCCACTCTAACCACTAGTCTACCTGCCGCCCCTCCACTCTAACCACTAGTCTACCTGCCGCCCCTCCACTCTAACCACTAGTCTACCTGCCGCCCCTCCACTCTAACCACTAGGCTACCCTGCCTCTCCTCCACTCTAACCACTAGGCTACCCTGCCTCCCCTCCACTCTAACCACTATGCCACCCTGCCTCCCCTCCACTCTAACCACTAGGCTACCCTGCCTCCCCTCCACTCTAACCACTAGGCTACCCTGCCTCCCCTCCACTCCCCTCTACCCTCCCTGTCCAGAGACCTTTAAATCCCCCATGTCGTATCCCTGTCCAGAGTCCAGAGGCCTTTAAATCTCCCATGTCTTATCCCTGTCCAGAGACCTTTAAATCCCCCATGTCTTATCCCTGTCCAGAGTCCAGAGGCCTTTAAATCTCCCATGTCTTATCCCTGTCCAGAGACCTTTAAATCCCCCATGTCTTATCCCTGTCCAGAGTCCAGAGGCCTTTAAATCTCCCATGTCTTATCCCTGTCCAGAGACCTTTAAATCTCCCATGTCTTATCCCTGTCCAGAGACCTTTAAATCTCCCATGTCTTATCCCTGTCCAGAGACCTTTAAATCTCCCATGTCTTATCCCTGTCCAGAGTCCTTTAAATCCCCCATGTCTTATCCCTGTGCAGAGACCTTTAAATCCCCCATGTCTTATCCCTGTCCAGAGTCCTTTAAATCTCCCATGTCTTATCCCTGTCCAGAGTCCAGAGACCTTTAAATCCCCCATGTCTTATCCCTGTCCAGAGACCTTTAAATCTCCCATGTCTTATCCCTGTCCAGGGACCTTTAAATTCCCCATGTCTTATGGGGGATTTAAAGGTCTCTGGACTCTGGACAGGGATAAGACATGGGAGATTTAAAGGTCTCTGGACAGGGATAAGACATGGGGGATTTAAAGGTCTCTGGACAGGGATAAGACATGGGGGATTTAAAGGCCTCTGGACTCTGGACAGGGATAAGACATGGGAGATTTAAAGGTCTCTGGACCCTGGACAGGGATAAGACATGGGGATTTAAAGGTCTCTGGACTCTGGACAGGGATAAGACATGGGAGATTTAAAGGTCTCTGGACAGGGATAAGACATGGGGGATTTAAAGGTCTCTGGACAGGGATAAGACATGGGGGATTTAAAGACCTCTGGACTCTGGACAGGGATAAGACATGGGGGATTTAAAGGTCTCTGGACAGGGATAAGACATGGGGGATTTAAAGACCTCTGGACTCTGGACAGGGATAAGACATGGGGGATTTAAAGGTCTCTGGACAGGGATAAGACATGGGGG
>NC_048593.1:40057712-40060212 GCF_013265735.2 Oncorhynchus mykiss
GTCGTCTGCGTAGAGGTGGATAGAGCAACATCATTGATGTATACAGAAAAGAGAGTCGACCTTGAGAATTGAACCCATAGAGACTGTCAGAGGTCCAGACAACAGGCCCTCCGATTTGACACACTGAACTCTATCAGAGAAGTAGTTGGTAAACCAGGCGAGGCAATCATTTGAGAAACCAAGGCTGTCGAGTCTGCCAATAAGAATGTTGTGATTGGCCAGGTCGATGAACACGGCTGCACAGTAATGTCTCTTATCGATGGCGGTTATGATGTCGTTTAGTACCTTGAGCGTGGCTGAGGTGCCCCCATGACCAGCTCTGAAACCAGATTGCATAGCGGAGAAGGTACGGTGGGATTCGAAATGGTCAGTAATCTTTTTGTTAACTTGGCTTTTGAAGACCTTAGAAAGACAGGGTAGGATAGAAATAGGTTTGTAGCAGTTTGGGTCTAGAGTGTCACCCCATTTGAAGAGGGGGAGGACCGCGGCAGCTTTCCAATCTTTAGGGATCTCAGACGATACGAAAGAGAGGTTGAACAGGCTAGTAATAGGGGTTGCAACAATTTCAGCAGATCATTTTAGAAAGAGAGGGTCCAGATTGTCTAGCCCGGCTGATTTGTAGGGGTCCAGATTGTCTAGCTCGGCTGATTTGTAGGGGTCCAGATTGCCTAGCTCGGCTGATTTGTAGGGGTCCAGATTGTCTAGCTCGGCTGATTTGTAGGGGTCCAGATTGTCTAGCCCTGCTGATATGTAGGGGTCCAGATTGTCTAGCTCGGCTGATTTGTAGGGGTCCAGATTGTCTAGCTCGGCTGATTTGTAGGGGTCCAGATTGTCTAGCTCGGCTGATTTGTAGGGGTCCAGATTGTCTAGCCTGGCTGATTTGTAGGGGTCCAGATTGTCTAGCTCGGCTGATTTGTAGGGGTCCAGATTGTCTAGCTCGGCTGATTTGTAGGGGTCCAGATTGTCTAGCCCTGCTGATATGTAGGGGTCCAGATTGTCTAGCTCGGCTGATTTGTAGGGGTCCAGATTGTCTAGCTCGGCTGATTTGTAGGGGTCCAGATTGTCTAGCTCGGCTGATTTGTAGGGGTCCAGATTGTCTAGCCCGGCTGATTTGTAGGGGTCCAGATTGTCTAGCCCTGCTGATATGTAGGGGTCCAGATTGTCTAGCTCGGCTGATTTGTTGGGGTCCAGATTGTCTAGCTCGGCTGATTTGTAGGGGTCCAGATTGTCTAGCTCGGCTGATTTGTAGGGGTCCAGATTGCCTAGCCCGGCTGATATGTAGGGGTCCAGATTGCCTATCTCGGCTGATTTGAAGGGGTCCAGATTTTGCAGCTCTTTCAGAACATCAGCTATCTGGATTTGGGTGAAGGAGAAATGGTGGGGGCTTTGCGGGTTGCTGTGGAGGGTGCCGGGCAGTTGACCGGGGTAGGGGTAGCGATGTGGAAAGCATGGCCAGCCGTAAAGAAATGCTTATTGAAATTCTCAATTATAGCGGATTTAACGGTGGTGACATATTTCCCTCAGATTACACAGATCCACAAAGAGTTCGAAAACAAACCCCATTTTGATAAACTCCCATATCTACTGGGTGAGACACCACAGTGTTCCATCACAGCAGCAAGATTTGTGACCTGTTGCCACAAGAAAAGGGCAACCAGTGAAGAACAAATACTATTGTAAATAAAACCCATATTTATGCTTATTTATGTATTCCTATTTCTTATTTCTGTATATTTATGCTTACACAAACTTCTGTGTGTGTAATGTTTACTGTTCATTTAATATTGTTTATTTTCACTTTTGTATAATATCTACCTCACTTGCTTTGGCAATGTTAACACATGTTTCCCATGCCAATAAAGCCCCTTGAATTGAAATTAAGTTTAATTGAATTGAGATGAGAGATGGAGGAAGGGAGGGAGAGAGAGAGAGAGAGAGAGAAAGAGAGAGAGAGAGAGACAGACAGACAGACAGACAGACAGACAGACAGACAGACAGACAGACAGACAGACAGACAGACAGAGATGGAGAGAGAGAGGGAGAGAGATGAGAGGGATTGTGTGCTGTGTGGGAAATCTGGAAATCTGTTTTTCATGGCGGGCTCTGTTCTCATGGTAACCAGACTAATACACCTGTCAATTCTACTTTACCCCGCCCCCCCACCACACACACACACACTCCCTTTTCGGATTTAAATTAATTTTGACGGACACAGTAGATCTCCCAGTAAAGAAGACAGGGAGGAGGTAGAGAGGACAGGGGATTTGAGTCGGCATGCTCCCAGCTAACAATTCAAGGGAGACAACCTTTTTAGTATGTTTTTGGTGTTAACGTTAGGAGAACATTCTGTTAATGTCAATCAGATCTTATCTAGAACTTGGTTACAATGTTCTCAGAATATACAACTTTAAGAACACTCATGTGTCCAGTTTTCTGAGGGTTAGGAGACGTTGATAGAATATTCACATAACCCTCAGACAACTTGACACATGAATGTTCT
>NC_048593.1:40065212-40070212 GCF_013265735.2 Oncorhynchus mykiss
CTGTTATCCTCCTTCAACTCTCTCTAATCCTCCTTCAACTCTGTTATCCTCCATCTCTCTGTTATCCTCCTTCAACTCTCTCTAATCCTCCTTCAACTCTCTCTAATCCTCCTTCAACTCTCTCTAATCCTCCTTCAACTCTGTTATCCTCCTTCAACTCTGTTATCCTCCTTCAACTCTCTGTTATCCTCCTTCAACTCTCTGTAATCCTCCTTCAACTCTGTTATCCTCCATCTCTCTGTTATCCTCCTTCAACTCTCTCTAAACCTCCTTCAACTCTCTCTAATCCTCCTTCAACTCTCTCTAATCCTCCTTCAACTCTGTTATCCACCTTCAACTCTGTTATCCTCCATCTCTCTGTTATCCTCCTTCAACTCTCTCTAATCCTCCTTCAACTCTCTGTTATCCTCCTTCAACTCTGTTATCTACCTTCAGCTCTCTGTTATCCTCCTTCAACTCTCTGTTATCCTCCTTCAACTCTGTTATCCACCTTCAGCTCTCTGTTATCCTCCTTTAACTCTCTGTTATCCTCCTTCAGCTCTCTGTTATCCTCCTTCAGCTCTCTGTTATCCTCCTCCGTCACTCTGTAATCCTCCTTTAGCTCTCTGTTATCCTCCTTCAGCTCTCTGTTATCCTCCTTCAGCTCTCTGTAATCCTCCTTCAGCTCTCTGTTATCCTCCTTCAGCACTCTCTAATCCTCCTTCAACTCTCTGTAATCCTCCTTCAGCTCTCTGTAATCCCCCATCTCTCTGTTATCCTCCATCTCTCTGTTATCCTCCTTCAGCACTCTCTAATCCTCCTTCAACTCTCTGTTATCCTCCTTCAACTCTCTGTAATCCTCCTTCAACTCTGTTATCCTCCATCTCTCTGTTATCCTCCTTCAACTCTCTCTAATCCTCCTTCAACTCTCTCTAATCCTCCTTCAACTCTCTGTTATCCTCCTTCAACTCTGTTATCCTCCATCTCTCTGTTATCCACCTTAAGCTCTCTGTTATCCTCCTTCAACTCTCTGTTATCCATCTTCAGCTCTCTCTAATCCTCCTTCAACTCTATGTTATCTTCCTTCAACTTTCTGGTATCCTCCTTCAGCTGTCTCTAATCCTCCTTCAACTCTCTGTTATCCACCTTCAGCTCTCTCTAATCCTCCTTCAACTCTATGTTATCTTCCTTCAACTTTCTGGTATCCTCCTTCAGCTGTCTCTAATCCTCCTTCAACTCTCTTCCAATGGAACGTCACTCTTCTACTCTGCTGAGTGTGTGTGTGTGCATTTATGTGTGTGCATGTACATGTGTACTGTACTGGCAGGCTGTGTCAACATTGTTATTGTTACATCAGTTGAACCTTGAACTTTGCCCTGTCATCTCCCCCCTTACAGGGTGCATCTCAATAGTCTAAAATGTCTTCCTCCTCTTGTCTGGTCTTTATCCTCTCCTCTTATCTGGTCTTTATCCTCTTGTCTGGTCTTTATCCTCTCCTCTTGTCTGGTCTTTATCCTCTCCTCTTGTCTGGTCTTTATCCTCTCCACTTGTCTGGTCTTTATCCTCTTGTCTGGTCTTTATCCTCTTGTCTGGTCTTTATCCTCTTGTCTGGTCTTTATCCTCTTGTCTGGTCTTTATCCTCTTGTCTGGTCTTTATCCTCTCCTCTTATCTGGTCTTTATCCTCTTGTCTGGTCTTTATCCTCTTGTCTGGTCTTTATCCTCTTGTCTGGTCTTTATCCTCTCCTCTTGTCTGGTCTTTATCCTCTTGTCTGGTCTTTATCCTCTTCTCTTGTCTGGTCTTTATCCTCTCCTCTTGTCTGGTCTCTATCCTCTCCTCTTGTCTGGTCTCTACCGTCTCCTCTTGTCTGGTCTTTCTCCTCTTGTCTGGTCTTTATCCTCTTGTCTGGTCTTTATCCTCTTGTCTGGTCTTTATCCTCTTGTCTGGTCTTTATCCTCTTGTCTGGTCTTTATCCTCTTGTCTGGTCTTTATCCTCTTGTCTGGCCTTTATCCTCTTGTCTGGTCTTCATCCTCTCCTCTTATCTGGTCTTTATCCTCTTGTCTGGTCTTTATCCTCTTGTCTGGTCTTTATCCTCTTGTCTGGTCTTTATCCTCTTGTCTGGTCTTTATCCTCTTCTCTTGTCTGGTCTTTATCCTCTCCTCTTGTCTGGTCTCTATCCTCTCCTCTTGTCTGGTCTCTATCGTCTCCTCTTGTCTGGTCTTTCTCCTCTTGTCTGGTCTCTATCCTCTCCTCTTGTCTGGTCTCTATCGTCTCCTCTTGTCTGGTATTTATCCTCTCCTCTTGTCTGGTCTTTATCCTCTCCTCTTGTCTGGTCTCTATCGTCTCCTCTTGTCTGGTCTTTATCCTCTCCTCTTGTCTGGTCTCTATCCTCTCCTCTTGTCTGGTCTTTATCCTCTCCTCTTGTCTGGTCTTTATCCTCTCCTCTTGTCTGGTCTCTATCCCCTCCTCTTGTCTGGTCTTTATCCTCTTGTCTGGTCTTTATCCTCTCCTCTTGTCTGGTCTTTATCCTCTCCTCTTGTCTGGTCTTTATCCTCTCCTCTTGTCTGGTCTTTATCCTCTCCTCTTGTCTGGTCTTTATCCTCTCCTCTTGTCTGGTCTTTATCCTCTCCTCTTGTCTGGTCTTTATCCTCTCCTCTTGTCTGGTCTTTATCCTCTCCTCTTGTCTTTATCCTCTCCTCTTGTCTGGTCTTTATCCTCTCCTCTTGTCTGGTCTTTATCCTCTCCTCTTGTCTTTATCCTCTCCTCTTGTCTGGTCTTTATCCTCTCCTCTTGTCTGGACTTTATCCTCTCCTCTTGTCTTTATCCTCTCCTCTTGTCTGGTCTTTATCCTCTCCTCTTGTCTGGTCTTTATCCTCTCCTCTTGTCTGGTCTTTATCCTCTCCTCTTGTCTTTATCCTCTCCTCTTGTCTGGTCTTTATCCTCTCCACTTGTCTGGTCTTTATCCTCTTGTCTGGTCTTTATCCTCTTGTCTGGTCTTTATCCTCTTGTCTGGTCTTTATCCTCTTGTCTGGTCTTTATCCTCTTGTCTGGTCTTTATCCTCTTGTCTGGTCTTTATCCTCTTGTCTGGTCTTTATCCTCTTGTCTGGTCTTTATCCTCTCCTCTTATCTGGTCTTTATCCTCTTGTCTGGTCTTTATCCTCTTGTCTGGTCTTTATCCTCTCCTCTTGTCTGGTCTTTATCCTCTTGTCTGGTCTTTATCCTCTTCTCTTGTCTGGTCTTTATCCTCTCCTCTTGTCTGGTCTCTATCCTCTCCTCTTGTCTGGTCTCTACCGTCTCCTCTTGTCTGGTCTTTCTCCTCTTGTCTGGTCTTTATCCTCTTGTCTGGTCTTTATCCTCTTGTCTGGTCTTTATCCTCTTGTCTGGTCTTTATCCTCTTGTCTGGTCTTTATCCTCTTGTCTGGTCTTTATCCTCTTGTCTGGTCTTCATCCTCTCCTCTTATCTGGTCTTTATCCTCTTGTCTGGTCTTTATCCTCTTGTCTGGTCTTTATCCTCTTGTCTGGTCTTCATCCTCTTGTCTGGTCTTTATCCTCTTCTCTTGTCTGGTCTTTATCCTCTCCTCTTGTCTGGTCTCTATCCTCTCCTCTTGTCTGGTCTCTATCGTCTCCTCTTGTCTGGTCTTTCTCCTCTTGTCTGGTCTCTATCCTCTCCTCTTGTCTGGTCTCTATCGTCTCCTCTTGTCTGGTCTTTATCCTCTCCTCTTGTCTGGTCTTTATCCTCTCCTCTTGTCTGGTCTCTATCGTCTCCTCTTGTCTGGTCTTTATCCTCTCCTCTTGTCTGGTCTCTATCCTCTCCTCTTGTCTGGTCTTTATCCTCTCCTCTTGTCTGGTCTTTATCCTCTCCTCTTGTCTGGTCTTTATCCTCTCCTCTTGTCTGGTCTTTATCCTCTCCTCTTGTCTGGTCTTTATCCTCTCCTCTTGTCTGGTCTTTATCCTCTCCTCTGGTCTGGTCTTTATCCTCTCCTCTTGTCTGGTCTTTATCCTCTCCTCTTGTCTGGTCTTTATCCTCTCCTCTTGTCTGGTCTTTATCCTCTCCTCTTGTCTGGTCTTTATCCTCTCCTCTTGTCTGGTCTTTATCCTCTCCTCTTGTCTGGTCTTTATCCTCTCCTCTTGTCTTTATCCTCTCCTCTTGTCTGGTCTTTATCCTCTCCTCTTGTCTGGTCTTTATCCTCTCCTCTTGTCTTTATCCTCTCCTCTTGTCTGGTCTTTATCCTCTCCTCTTGTCTGGTCTTTATCCTCTCCACTTGTCTGGTCTCTATCCTCTCCTCTTGTCTGGTCTTTATCCTCTCCTCTTGTCTGGACTTTATCCTCTCCACTTGTCTTTATCCTCTCCTCTTGTCTGGTCTTTATCCTCTCCTCTTGTCTGGTCTTTATCCTCTCCTCTTGTCTGGTCTTTATCCTCTCCTCTTGTCTGGACTTTATCCTCTCCTCTTGTCTTTATCCTCTCCTCTTGTCTGGTCTTTATCCTCTCCTCTTGTCTGGTCTTTATCCTCTCCTCTTGTCTGGTCTTTATCCTCTCCTCTTGTCTTTATCCTCTCCTCTTGTCTGGTCTTTATCCTCTCCTCTTGTCTGGTCTTTATCCTCTCCTCTTGTCTGGTCTTTATCCTCTCCTCTTGTCTTTATCCTCTCCTCTTGTCTGGTCTTTATCCTATCCTCTTGTCTGGTCTTTATCCTCTCCTCTTGTCTGGTCTTTATCCTCTCCTCTTGTCTGGACTTTATCCTCTCCTCTTGTCTGGTCTTTATCCTCTCCTCTTGTCTGGACTTTATCCTCTCCTCTTGTCTTTATCCTCTCCTCTTGTTTGGTCTTTATCCTCTCCTCTTGTCTGGTCTTTATCCTCTTGTCTGGTCTTTATCCTCTCCTCTTGTCTGGTCTTTATCCTCTTGTCTGGTCTTTATCCTCTCCTCTTGTCTGGTCTTTATCGTCTTGTCTGGTCTTTATCCTCTTGTCTGGTCTGTATCCTCTCCTCTTGTCTGGTCTAATATTGTCTGTGAGTATAACAGA
>NC_048593.1:40075212-40077712 GCF_013265735.2 Oncorhynchus mykiss
AAGAGTTTTGTAATTTGCCAAACCCTTTTTTTACAGAAATAAATCCTCAGCAGCTTCCCCCCCCCCCCCCCCCCCCCCCCCTCCCCCCAGACGATCCCACAGGTGAAGAAGCCGGCTGTGGAGGTCTTGGGCTGGCCTGGATACATGTGGTCTGCAGTTTTGAGGCCGGTTGGATTTACTGCCTAACTCTCTAAAACGATGTTGGAGGCATTCTATTCTCTGGTGAACAATTCTGCAGTCAGCATGTCAATTTCACGCTCCCCTCAAAACCTAAGACATCTGTGTTGTGTGACAAAACTACACATTTTAGAGTGGCCTTTTATTGTCCCCAGCACAAAGTGCACCTGTGTAATGATCATGCTGTTTAATCAGCTTCTTGATATGCCACACCTGTCAGGTGGATGGATTATCTTGGTAAAGGAGAAATGCTCACTGACAGGGATGTAAATATATATATGTAACATATATTTCATGTTGAACTTTTTTTCATGAAATTTACTGAGTAGGATGGTCCTCCCCTTCCTCCTATGAAAATCCTCCACTGGTCTACACTAATACAATGCTTTTAACTGTTTGAGGCTTGAGGGGGAGTGAACAAGGGTTTTTATGGAGGAGGAAGAGAACTGACAGGGCTCTGGAGCTGTCCATGGTGCTGGAGCTGTCCATGGTGCTGGAGCTGTCCATGGTGCTGACATACACCTCCTATATCTGGTCCTGTTTTACACTGACACACACACACACACACACTCTCTCTCTCTGTTTCTCTCTCTCTGTCTCTGTCTCTCTCTCACCCCCCTCTCCCCCCCCCCTCTCTCCCCCCCCTCTCTCTCTCTCTGTCTCTCTCTGTCTGTCTGTCTCTGTCTCTGTCTCTGTCTCTCTCTCTCTCTCTCTCTCTCTCTCACACACACTCTCTCTCTCTCTCTCCCCTCTCTCCGTTTCTCTCTCTCTCTCTCAATTCAATTCAATTCAATTCTCTCTCTCTCCCTCTCTCTGTCTCTCTCTGTCTCTGTCTCCCCCTCTCTGTCTCTCTCTCTGTCCCCCTCTCTCCCCCTCTCTGTCTCTGTCTCTCTCTCTCTCTCTCTCTCTCTCTCTCTCTCTCTCTCCCCCTCTCAGTCTCTGTCTATGTCTCTGTCTCTGTCTCTCTCTCTCTTTCTCTCTCCCCCTCTCTCTATCTCTCTCTCTCTCTCTCCCTCTCTCTCTCTCTCTCTCTCTCTCTCTGTCTCTGTCTCTGTCTCTGTCTCTGTCTCTGTCTCTGTCTCTGTCTCTGTCTCTCTCTCTCTTTCTTTCTCTCTCTGTCTGTCTGTCTCTGTTTCTGCCTCTCTCTCTCTGTCTCTCTCTCTCTGTCTGTCTCTCTCTCTCTCTCTCTCCCCCTCTCTCTGTCTCTTTGTCTCTCTCGCTCTCTCTCTCTCTCTCTCTCTCCCAATCTTTGTCTCTCTGTCTCTCCCCCCCCCCTCTCTCCCCTATCTCTGATATCAGAAATAACTTCCTCTGTTAGTAAATCCATTAGCTGCTCCTCTCTGTATGTCATCCCTGTGTGCAGCTCTGAGTCTGTGAGTATCCATAGCAACAAGGGAAATGAACAATAAACAAAATGAACAGTAAACATTACACTCACAAAAGTTTTAAAATAGTTGACACATTTCAAATGTTATATTATTGGTTGTATATAATGTTGTAACAATGTTAAAGTACACAAGGGAAAATAAATAAGCATAAATATGGGTTGTATTTACAATGGTGTTTGTTCTTCACTGGTTGCCCAAATCTTGCTGCTGTGATGGCACACTGTGGTATTTCACCCAGTAGATATGGGTCTGTGTAATCTGAGGGAAATATGTCTCTCTAATATGGTCATACATTGGGCAGGAGGTTAGGAAGTGCAGCTCAGTTTCCACTTCATTTTGTGGGCAGTGTGCACATAGCCTGTCTTCTCTTGAGAGCCAGGTCTGCCTACGGCGGCCTTTCTCAATAGCAAGGCTATGCTCACTGAGTCTGTACATAGTCAAAGCCTTTCCTTAAGTTTGGGTCAGTCACAGTGGTCAGGTATTCTGCCACTGTGTACTCTCTGTTTAGGGCCAAATATCATTCTAGTTTGCTCTGCTTTGCTTCTTTCCAATGTGTCAAGTAATTATCTTTTAGTTTTCTGTTTTTGATGTTTGTTCTTTGTTATGTGGTCCAATAGATTGGGGAAGTTGTTTATCCATAGATAGATAGATAGATATATAGATAGATAGATAGATAGATAGATAGATAGATAGATAGATCATTTAGCTCTTCTTGTTGTTTGTTTAGTGTTTTTCAATTTTCCAATAAGTGGTTAGAATCTATTGATTCTTCAGTTTTACATTGAGCTGATTTCTGCTGTTCCTTCTTTTTCTGTAGGTTAGTTCTGCATTGTTTTAGTGATTCACCGTAGTGAAGGCGTAGACTCAGGTTTTCTGGGTCTCTATGTTCTTGGTTGGCTTTTACATTCTTCTGTCATTGTTGTTCATTTTCTTAG
>NC_048593.1:40080212-40087712 GCF_013265735.2 Oncorhynchus mykiss
TGATGTACCTGAGTGTCATTCCAACAGAATGGTTGTCAGAGTGACTGGTTTGATGTGCCTGAGTGTCATTCCAACAGAATGGTTGTCAGAGTGACTGGTTTGATGTACCTGAGTGTCATTCCAACAGAATGGTTGTCAGCGTGACTGGTTTGATATACCTGAGTGTCATTCCGACAGAATCATTTTCAGAGTGACTGGTTTGATATACCTGAGTGTCATTCCAACAGAATGGTTGTCAGAGTGACTGGTTTTTATACCTGAGTGTCATTCTAACATAATGGTTGTCAGAGTGACTGGTTTGATATACCTGAGTGTCATTCCAACAGAATGGTTGTCAGAGTGACTGGTTTGATATACCTGAGTGTCATTCCAACAGAATGGTTGTCAGAGTGTCTGGCTTGATATACCTGAGTGTCATTCCAACAGAATGGTTGTCAGAGTGACTGGTTTGATGTACCTGAGTGTCATTCCAACAGAATGGTTGTCAGAGTGTCTGGCTTGATATACCTGATTGTCATTCCAACAGAATGGTTGTCAGAGTGACTGGTTTGATATACCTGAGTGTCATTCCAACAGAATGGTTGTCAGCGTGACTGGTTTGATATGATGGTCTCTGAGAGGAGAGTTTTTGTTGTTGTTGTGAGAACCCTTTAAAATGAAGTTACGTATAGACCAGACCCTCCATTCAAAGTAGTGTGCTAGTGTTCATACTAAATAGTGTAGTGTGGATTTTGGATCCGAGACCTTTTCTTGGCTACTACAAGCGAGACCTGGAGGGTTTGAGGGATGGAATGTTGCATTCTGTTCCTGGCATGATCAGGGGAACTGTGTGTGTGTGTGTGTGTGTGTGTGTGTGTGTGTGTGTGTGTGTGTGTGTGTGTGTGTGTGTGTGTGTGTGTGTGTGTGTGTGTGTGTGTGTGTGTGCGTGTGTGTGTGTGCGTGCGTGTGTGTGTGTGCGTGTGTGTGTGTGTGTGTGTGGCTAAGTAGCCCGGGGGAAAGTACCGTAGAAGAGGGTGTTAGTGGGTTTAGGTTCGTGTGAAGATGGCACTGGCACCATCCAGGCTGGCACAGGTAGAGTAGGATGGTAGTCATACCAACCAGGGTGCCAGCTTCCCTCAGGGTGATGGAGAGAGAGATGGAGAATGAGAGAAAAGAGAGGAGGAAGGAGTGGGAGAGAGGGACTGGAGGAGAGAACTGCAATGCAGGGAGAGAGAGAAATAGAGAGAGAGAGAGAGAGAGAGAGAGAGAGAGAGAGAGAGAGAGAGAGGTTTGCATGTCTTAGTTGGTGCAAAAGGTGAGGCTGTTAGACACACACACCTACACACACTTTTACACACACTTTTTCACACATACACACACACTTTTTTCTTGAGCAGCACACAATTATGCCAGTGACAAGGCTGTGGGAAAGGGATGACGTCACTTCCGTAGCAACTGCTTGGCAACCATTGATCTGTAATGGCCAGCTAATGTCTTGTCATTGAGCTTTGCCACCAATGCTTTTCCTGAATGGAGCTTCTAGAACCACAGAACATTAGCAGAACACTCAGGAGACAATGGTCGTCAAGCCGTTGCCAAAGCAAACGTTGTCAAGCTGTTGCTAGGGTGTAGTCAGGTCACTGGCTCCCCAAGGGGACGTGTGGCGATGCCAACCCTGGAGCGTGTGGCAGGCAGGGTGTGTGTGTGTGTGTGTGTGTGTGTGTGTGTGTGTGTGTGTGTGTGTGTGTGTGTGTGTGTGTGTGTGTGTGCGTGTGCGTGTGTGTGTGTGCGTGCGCGCGTGTGTGTGTGTGTGTGTGCGTGCGCGCGTGTGTGTGTGTGTGTGTGTGTGCGTGCGCGTGTGTGTGCGCCAACGCACAAGTGATAGTGTTAGGATGGACTCTAGTGCCTTTGTGAGTGGCCGTGTGTGTGTATGTGTAGTGTGTGTGCGTGTGTGTGTGCGTGTGTAATGTGAGAATGTGTGTGTGTGTGTGTGTGTGTGTGTGTGTGTGTGTGTGTGTGTGTGTGTGTGTGTGTGTGTGTGTGTGTGTGTGTGTGTGTGCGTGCGTGCGTGCGCGCGTGTGTGTGTGTGTTTGTGCGCGTGCATTCAAATTCAAGTTTATTATATAAAACTTCATTGCATAACAATAATAAATGAGATGTTCTGTACACGATGAGAAACACTGTAAACATATACACAAAACAGCACAGTAAAAAGGATTTGACCACTGGCCACATTACACTACAGGGTAGTCTTTACACTCAGGTACACTACAGGCTAGTCTTTACACCCAGGTACACTACAGGGTAGTCTTTACACTCAGGTACACTACAGGCTAGTCTTTACACCCAGGTACACTACAGGGTAGTCTTTACACTCAGGTACACTACAGGGTACATCTTTACACCCAGGTACACTACAGGCTAGTCTTTACACCCAGGTACACTACAGGGTAGTCTTTACACTCAGGTACACTACAGGGTACGTCTTTACACCCAGGTACACTACAGGGTACATCTTTACACCCAGGTACACTACAGGGTACATCTTTACACCCAGGTACACTACAGGGTAGTCTTTACACTCAGGTACACTACAGGGTAGTCTTTACACCCAGGTACACTACAGGGTAGTCTTTACACCCAGGTACACTACAGGGTACGTCTTTACACCCAGGTACACTACAGGGTACATCTTTACACCCAGGTACACTACAGGGTACATCTTTACACCCAGGTACACTACAGGGTACATCTTTACACCCAGGTACACTACAGGGTAGTCTTTACACCCAGGTACACTACAGGGTAGTCTTTACACCCAGGTACACTAGAGGGTAGTCTTTACACCCAGGTACACTAGAGGGTAGTCTTTACACCCAGGTACACTACAGGGTACATCTTTACATCCAGGTACACTAGAGGGTAGTCTTTACACCCAGGTACACTACAGGTACATCTTTACACCCAGGTACACTACAGGGTAGTCTTTACACCCAGGTACACTAGAGGGTAGTCTTTACACCCAGGTACACTAGAGGGTAGTCTTTACACCCAGGTACACTAGAGGGTAGTCTTTACACCCAGGTACACTACAGGGTACATCTTTACATCCAGGTACAGAGTCAATGTGGAGGTTATATACAGGGTATTACGGTACAGAGTCAATGTGGAGACTATATACAGGGGGTACCGGTATATAGTAATTAAGGTAGTATGTACATGTAGGTAGCTAAGATTAGCTGCTCTGTGCTAGCTAGCTAACGTTACCTGCTCTGTGCTAGCTAGCTAACGTTACCTGCTCTGTGCTAGCTAACTAACGTTACCTGCTCTGTGCTAGCTAACTAACGTTACCTGCTCTGTGCTAGCTAGCTAACGTTACCTGCTCTGTGCTAGCTTGACTTGCTAGAAAGTAAGAGAATCAAGTTGAGGAAAATGTAACTAAACAAAACATTTTTTCTTATTACCTGTAACCTGTTCGCAATCTCCCAAAATAAATGCATTCTCTGACGAGCGAGCGGGTCTCCTCCATCTTGCGGTACAAACACTACAGTTGTCCAGTAGCGGTATGAAAAGGACGTACGTTCCAAAGGAATTCCGTCTATTAGTTTACACAGTTTTAGGCTATGTTTCCTACACCTCTATGTGTTTATTTCTCTGGTCAATAGTGTAATATCAAATTTCTCCGTTTTCTAAAACAGTGGTTCTCAAACGTCCCTTCCGGGAGCCCCCATCCGTTCCGTTGTCAGGGTTCACCTAGGGGTCATGATTTGGGGCTGTACAAATGTTTGATGTATTAGAATAATGGATTATGCTTATGTTATATTAATAGAAGGGGAGGGGTTATAAGACCCCTCCCTCCTTACATTTATAGGGTCCTAGACTACAGATTAACAACATATTCATTATATAGTTTTAGAATTGTTCCACAGTTGTTTTCTCTCTCACTCACTCACTCTTTCATAATGGATGACTGAGACAGAGCTCTGCAGGGGAAGATTAGAGACTAGTCAGACATTCCACTATAAATCACCTTTGGGGAGGGGACATTTATTGCCTAGTTTTTTAGATAAACACTGAAACTCTATGTTTGTTACAGCTGTGGGATGCAGGGTTTTGGTCTCAGGAGTAAGAAGGTAATGATGTAGTCAGTGACGTCACTAAGGCGGGACTTCGGTTTAATTAAACAACTGGAGACCGTTTGTTTGATGCAGAACTTACTCAGAAACATGCGTGCTCTGTTCCTGTCCCCGTTCCTGTTTGTCACCTTCTGTCTGCAATTGCATTAATAAAGGTTTTTGAATTATTTAATTAAAGATATTGTCATAATGCTAATTTCACCAATGGACCAATGATTGACAAGGAAGTAAAAAAACAAACCTAACACCATGTATTTAATCTATTCCATAACTAGCACCCCTTATTCAACTTCTCAATGAATCATCAAGCCCTTAACTAAGAGGATGAGATGCTAGTTCAAGGATAGAAGAAAACTGTGAAATGTCTGTCCCCAAGGAGAGGTTTTAAAACCACTGTTCTAACAGACACAACTTGTATATCTGAGCTTCCAGTCACGTGGCTTCCTCCTATCATCTTCAGTCACGTGGCTTCCTCCTACCATCTTCAGTCACGTGGCTTCCTTCTACCATCTTCAGTCACATGACTTCCTCCTACCATCTTCAGTCACATGGCTTCCTCCTACCATCTTCAGTCACATGACTTCCTCCTACCATCTTCAGTAGCATGACTTCCTCCTACCATCTTCAGTCACGTGACTTCCTCCTACCATCTTCAGTCACATGACTTCCTCCTACCATCTTCAGTCACGTGACTTCCTCCTACCATCTTCAGTCACGTGGCTTCCTCCTACCATCTTCTGTCACGTGGCTTCCTCCTACCATCTTCAGTCACATGACTTCCTCCTACCATCTTCAGTCACATGACTTCCTCCTACCATCTTCAGTCACATGACTTCCTCCTATCATCTTCAGTCACGTGACTTCCTCCTACCATCTTCAGTCACGTGGCTTCCTCCTACCATCTTCAGTCACATGACTTCCTCCTACCATCTTCAGTCACGTGGCTTCCTCCTACCATCTTCAGTCACATGACTTCCTCCTACACAGCACCAAACACAGCGAGGTCCCAAATGATTGACACCCTCGATAAAGATAAATAATAATGACAGTATAAAATAAATCATGGAAATACTGAGCTATAGGGAAAAAAAGTCACTTTGAATGTAAATAAGAATATTATGTTTTTTTTTTTGTGTCGGAGGCTACACCGTGCACCTGGCAACCTTGGCTAGCGCGCACTGCGCCCGGCCCGCCACAGGAGTCGCTGGTGCGCGATGAGACAAGGAGATCCCTACCGACCAATCCCTCCCTTGAACTGAATTGAATTGAATTGACAGACAGAGAGAGACATAGAGAGAGACACAGAGAGAGAGACAGAGAGAAACAGAGAGAGAGAGACAGAGAGAGACAGAGACAGAGAGAGAGAGACACAGAGAGAGAGAGAGAGAGAAAGAGAGACAGAGAGAGAGAGAGAGAGAGAGAGAGATAAAGCAGTCTTTCAACCCCTTGTCCTTGGGTTGCTGGTCAACTCTCAAACTTATAGACAGACATGCTAAACAATAGAGACAGATAATAAACACGCACACACACACACAGAGGAAGGGATGCTGCAGGCTAGGAATGTTGCTATCTCACGCTACATTAGCTACAGTGGTCATTAGCTGGTGCTAACATTCATCATGGGAGGCTTTACACACTGCTGTCCAGGAGCAGTCAGACATCGGTCATCCATTTTAAAACACGTGTTTAAAAAAAAAAAATCCTGTATTGTCCCTTTACTGTGCTCTGAGACCTTCAAACATGCATCCTTCTCTCCTCTCCTTGTTTCCTTCAAACATGCATCCTTCTCTCCTCTCCTCGTTTCCTTCAAACATGCATCCTTCTCTCCTCTCCTCGTTTCCTTCAAACATGCATCCTTCTCTCCTCTCCCTGTTTCCTTCAAACATGCATCCTTCTCTCCTCTCCTCGTTTCCTTCAAACATGCATCCTTCTCTCCTCTCCTCGTTTCCTTCAAACATGCATCCTTCTCTCCTCTCCTCGTTTCCTTCTAACATGCATCCTTCTCTTCTCTCCTCTTCTCGTTTCCTTCAAACATGCATCCTTCTCTTCTCTCCTCATTTCCTTCAAACATGCATCCTTGTCTCCTTTGCTCTTTGGTAGATGCACTGATCCATTGACTGATGGTTTAGAGAAAAGCTAGAGGAATGGCCTATTAATTAGGTCCGATTTCAAGTTTTCATAACATTCGGAAATCTGTATTTTTGGGCGCAGATTTGACGATTATTATTATATATTTTTTTATACCTTTATTTAACCTTTATTTAACCTTTATTTAACCTTTATTTAACTAGGCACGTCAGTTAAGAACACATTCTTATTTTCAATGACGGCCTAGGAACAGTGAGTTAACTGCCTCCCCTGAACGACAGATTTTCACCTTGTCAGCTCAGGGGATCCAATCTTGCAACGTTACAGTTAACTAGTCCAACGCAATAACGACCTGCCTCTCATTGCACTCCACGAGGAGACTGCCTTTTACGCAAATGCAGTAAGCCAAAGTAAGTTGCTAGCTAGCATTAAACTTATCTTATAAAAAACAATCAATCATAATCACTAGTTAACAACTCATGGTTGATGATATTACTAGATAATATCTAGCGTGTCCTAAGTATCTAAGTATCTGACTGAGCGGTGGTAGGCAGAAGCAGGCGCGTAAACATTCATTCAAACAGCAGTTTTGCCAGCAGCTCTTCGTTGTGCGTAGCGCTGTTTATGACTTCAAGCCTATCAACTCCCGAGATGAGGCTGGTGTAACCGAAGAGATATGGCTAGCTAGTTAGTGCGCGCTAATAGCGTTTCAAACGTCACTTGCTCTGAGACTTGGAGTAGTTATTCCCCTTGCTCTGCATGGGTAATGCTGCTTCGAGGGTGGCTGTTATCGTTGTGTTGCTGGTTCGAGCCCAGGGAGGAGCGAGGAGAGGGACGGAAGCTATACTGTTACACTGGCAATACTAAAGTGCCTATAAGAACATCCAATAGTCAAAGGTTAATGAAATACCAATGGTATAGAGGGAAATAGTCCTATAATAACTACAACCTTGGAATATGGGAATATTGACCTGGGAATAACCTGGGAATATTGAAGACTCATGTTAAAAGGAAGCACCAATAATTGGTATCGGTATCGGCGTTGAAAAATCATAATCGGTCGACCTCTAGCCTTGACCATTACACTCCTAACGTATTGACGAGTACGGAGTAAGGGAGAGAAGTATAGAAACCGAGCCATAGAAGGAGTTGAGATGCTTTAACCCTGCAGTTGAGTCACCTTGCTGTGTCCTCTCTATCCTCTCTGTGTTTACGTTATTCATATAGTTAGGGGACGGTTTCCTATCTCCTTCTATGTCCTTCACACCCTCTCTCTCTCTCTCTCTCTCTCGCTCTC
>NC_048593.1:40090212-40100212 GCF_013265735.2 Oncorhynchus mykiss
TACCCAGCGTCACGGCTTCATTACTCCAGACCACCACCAGGGGGAGTGAGAGGTACCCAGTGTCATGACTTCATTACTCCAGACCACCACCAGGGGGACTGAGAGGTACCCAGCGTCACGGCTTCATTACTCCAGACCACCACCAGGGGGAGTGAGAGGTACCCAGCGTCACGGCTTCATTACTCCAGACCACCACCAGGGGGAGTGAGAGGTACCCAGCGTCACGGCTTCATTACTCCAGACCACCACCAGGGGGAGTTAGAGGTACCCAGCGTCACGGCTTCATTACTCCAGACCACCACCAGGGGGACTGAGAGGTACCCAGCGTCACGGCTTCATTACTCCAGACCACCACCAGGGGGAGTTAGAGGTACCCAGCGTCACGGCTTCATTACTCCAGACCACCACCAGGGGGAGTTAGAGGTACCCAGCGTCACGGCTTCATTACTCCAGACCACCACCAGGGGGAGTTAGAGGTACCCAGCGTCACGGCTTCATTACTCCAGACCACCACCAGGGGGAGTGAGAGGTACCCAGCGTCACGGCTTCATTACTCCAGACCACCACCAGGGGGAGTTAGAGGTACCCAGCGTCACGGCTTCATTACTCCAGACCACCACCAGGGGGAGTTAGAGGTACCCAGCGTCACGGCTTCATTACTCCAGACCACCACCAGGGGGAGTTAGAGGTACCCAGCGTCACGGCTTCATTACTCCAGACCACCACCAGGGGGAGTTAGAGGTACCCAGCGTCACGGCTTCATTACTCCAGACCACCACCAGGGGGACTGAGAGGTACCCAGCGTCACGGCTTCATTACTCCAGACCACCACCAGGGGGAGTTAGAGGTACCCAGCGTCACGGCTTCATTACTCCAGACCACCACCAGGGGGAGTTAGAGGTACCCAGCGTCACGGCTTCATTACTCCAGACCACCACCAGGGGGAGTTAGAGGTACCCAGCGTCACGGCTTCATTACTCCAGACCACCACCAGGGGGAGTTAGAGGTACCCAGCGTCACGGCTTCATTACTCCAGACCACCACCAGGGGGACTGAGAGGTACCCAGCGTCACGGCTTCATTACTCCAGACCACCACCAGGGGGAGTTAGAGGTACCCAGCGTCACGGCTTCATTACTCCAGACCACCACCAGGGGGAGTTAGAGGTACCCAGCGTCACGGCTTCATTACTCCAGACCACCACCAGGGGGAGTTAGAGGTACCCAGTGTCACGGCTTCATTACTCCAGACCACCACCAGGGGGAGTTAGAGGTACCCAGTGTCACGGCTTCATTACTCCAGACCACCACCAGGGGGAGTTAGAGGTACCCAGTGTCACGGCTTCATTACTCCAGACCACCACCAGGGGGAGTTAGAGGTACCCAGCGTCATGACTTCATTACTCCAGACCACCACCAGGGGGAGTGAGAGGTACCCAGTGTCATGACTTCATTACTCCAGACCACCACCAGGGGGAGTTAGAGGTACCCAGCGTCATGACTTCATTACTCCAGACCACCACCAGGGGGAGTGAGAGGTACCCAGTGTCACGGCTTCATTACTCCAGACCACCACCAGGGGGAGTGAGAGGTACCCAGCGTCACGGCTTCATTACTCCAGACCACCACCAGGGGGACTGAGAGGTACCCAGCGTCACGGCTTCATTACTCCAGACCACCACCAGGGGGAGTGAGAGGTACCCAGCGTCACGGCTTCATTACTCCAGACCACCACCAGGGGGAGTGAGAGGTACCCAGCGTCACGGCTTCATTACTCCAGACCACCACCAGGGGGAGTGAGAGGTACCCAGCGTCACGGCTTCATTACTCCAGACCACCACCAGGGGGACTGAGAGGTACCCAGCGTCACGGCTTCATTACTCCAGACCACCACCAGGGGGAGTGAGAGGTACCCAGCGTCACGGCTTCATTACTCCAGACCACCACCAGGGGGAGTGAGAGGTACCCAGCGTCACGGCTTCATTACTCCAGACCACCACCAGGGGGACTGAGAGGTACCCAGCGTCACGACTTCATTACTCCAGACCACCACCAGGGGGAGTGAGAGGTACCCAGTGTCACGACTTCATTACTCCAGACCACCACCAGGGGGAGTGAGAGGTACCCAGCATCACGGCTTCATTACTCCAGACCACCACCAGGGGGAGTGAGAGGTACCCAGCGTCACGGCTTCATTACTCCAGACCACCACCAGGGGGAGTGAGAGGTACCCAGCGTCACGGCTTCATTACTCCAGACCACCACCAGGGGGAGTGAGAGGTACCCAGCGTCACGGCTTCATTACTCCAGACCACCACCAGGGGGACTGAGAGGTACCCAGCGTCATGACTTCATTACTCCAGACCACCACCAGGGGGAGTGAGAGGTACCCAGTGTCATGACTTCATTACTCCAGACCACCACCAGGGGGACTGAGAGGTACCCAGTGTCATGACTTCATTACTCCAGACCACCACCAGGGGGAGTGAGAGGTACCCAGTGTCACGACTTCATTACTCCAGACCACCACCAGGGGGAGTGAGAGGTACCCAGCGTCATGACTTCATTACTCCAGACCACCACCAGGGGGAGTGAGAGGTACCCAGCGTCATGACTTCATTACTCCAGACCACCACCAGGGGGAGTGAGAGGTACCCAGCATCATGACTTCATTACTCCAGACCACCACCAGGGGGAGTGAGAGGTACCCAGCGTCATGACTTCATTACTCCAGACCACCACCAGGGGGAGTGAGAGGTACCCAGTGTCATGACTTCATTACTCCAGACCACCACCAGGGGGAGTGAGAGGTACCCAGTGTCATGACTTCATTACTCCAGACCACCACCAGGGGGAGTTAGAGGTACCCAGTGTCATGACTTCATTACTCCAGACCACCACCAGGGGGAGTGAGAGGTACCCAGCGTCACGGCTTCATTACTCCAGACCACCACCAGGGGGAGTGAGAGGTACCCAGTGTCATGACTTCATTACTCCAGACCACCACCAGGGGGAGTGAGAGGTACCCAGCGTCATGACTTCATTACTCCAGACCACCACCAGGGGGAGTGAGAGGTACCCAGTGTCATGACTTCATTACTCCAGACCACCACCAGGGGGACTGAGAGGTACCCAGCGTCATGACTTCATTACTCCAGACCACCACCAGGGGGACTGAGAGGTACCCAGTGTCATGACTTCATTACTCCAGACCACCACCAGGGGGAGTGAGAGGTACCCAGTGTCATGACTTCATTACTCCAGACCACCACCAGGGGGAGTGAGAGGTACCCAGCGTCATGACTTCATTACTCCAGACCACCACCAGGGGGAGTGAGAGGTACCCAGTGTCATGACTTCATTACTCCAGACCACCACCAGGGGGAGTGAGAGGTACCCAGTGTCATGACTTCATTACTCCAGACCACCACCAGGGGGAGTGAGAGGTACCCAGCGTCATGACTTCATTACTCCAGACCACCACCAGGGGGACTGAGAGGTACCCAGTGTCATGACTTCATTACTCCAGACCACCACCAGGGGGAGTGAGAGGTACCCAGCGTCATGACTTCATTACTCCAGACCACCACCAGGGGGAGTGAGAGGTACCCAGTGTCATGACTTCATTACTCCAGACCACCACCAGGGGGACTGAGAGGTACCCAGTGTCACGACTTCATTACTCCAGACCACCACCAGGGGGAGTGAGAGGTACCCAGTGTCACGACTTCATTACTCCAGACCACCACCAGGGGGAGTGAGAGGTACCCAGCGTCACGGCTTCATTACTCCAGACCACCACCAGGGGGAGTGAGAGGTACCCAGCGTCACTGCTTCATTACTCCAGACCACCACCAGGGGGAGTGAGAGGTACCCAGCGTCACGGCTTCATTACTCCAGACCACCACCAGGGGGAGTGAGAGGTACCCAGCGTCACGGCTTCATTACTCCAGACCACCACCAGGGGGACTGAGAGGTACCCAGCGTCATGACTTCATTACTCCAGACCACCACCAGGGGGAGTGAGAGGTACCCAGTGTCATGACTTCATTACTCCAGACCACCACCAGGGGGACTGAGAGGTACCCAGTGTCATGACTTCATTACTCCAGACCACCACCAGGGGGAGTGAGAGGTACCCAGTGTCACGACTTCATTACTCCAGACCACCACCAGGGGGAGTGAGAGGTACCCAGCGTCATGACTTCATTACTCCAGACCACCACCAGGGGGAGTGAGAGGTACCCAGCGTCATGACTTCATTACTCCAGACCACCACCAGGGGGAGTGAGAGGTACCCAGCGTCATGACTTCATTACTCCAGACCACCACCAGGGGGAGTGAGAGGTACCCAGCGTCATGACTTCATTACTCCAGACCACCACCAGGGGGAGTGAGAGGTACCCAGTGTCATGACTTCATTACTCCAGACCACCACCAGGGGGAGTGAGAGGTACCCAGTGTCATGACTTCATTACTCCAGACCACCACCAGGGGGAGTTAGAGGTACCCAGTGTCATGACTTCATTACTCCAGACCACCACCAGGGGGAGTGAGAGGTACCCAGTGTCATGACTTCATTACTCCAGACCACCACCAGGGGGAGTGAGAGGTACCCAGCGTCACGGCTTCATTACTCCAGACCACCACCAGGGGGAGTGAGAGGTACCCAGTGTCATGACTTCATTACTCCAGACCACCACCAGGGGGAGTGAGAAGGTACCCAGTGTCATGACTTCATTACTCCAGACCACCACCAGGGGGAGTGAGAGGTACCCAGTGTCATGACTTCATTACTCCAGACCACCACCAGGGGGAGTGAGAGGTACCCAGTGTCATGACTTCATTACTCCAGACCACCACCAGGGGGAGTGAGAGGTACCCAGTGTCATGACTTCATTACTCCAGACCACCACCAGGGGGACTGAGAGGTACCCAGTGTCATGACTTCATTACTCCAGACCACCACCAGGGGGACTGAGAGGTACCCAGTGTCATGACTTCATTACTCCAGACCACCACCAGGGGGAGTGAGAGGTACCCAGCGTCATGACTTCATTACTCCAGACCACCACCAGGGGGAGTGAGAGGTACCCAGCGTCACGGCTTCATTACTCCAGACCACCACCAGGGGGAGTGAGAGGTACCCAGTGTCATGACTTCATTACTCCAGACCACCACCAGGGGGAGTTAGAGGTACCCAGTGTCATGACTTCATTACTCCAGACCACCACCAGGGGGACTGAGAGGTACCCAGTGTCATGACTTCATTACTCCAGACCACCACCAGGGGGACTGAGAGGTACCCAGTGTCATGACTTCATTACTCCAGACCACCACCAGGGGGAGTTAGAGGTACCCAGTGTCATGACTTCATTACTCCAGACCACCACCAGGGGGAGTGAGAGGTACCCAGTGTCATGACTTCATTACTCCAGACCACCACCAGGGGGAGTTAGAGGTACCCAGTGTCATGACTTCATTACTCCAGACCACCACCAGGGGGAGTGAGAGGTACCCAGTGTCATGACTTCATTACTCCAGACCACCACCAGGGGGACTGAGAGGTACCCAGTGTCATGACTTCATTACTCCAGACCACCACCAGGGGGAGTGAGAGGTACCCAGTGTCATGACTTCATTACTCCAGACCACCACCAGGGGGAGTGAGAGGTACCCAGTGTCATGACTTCATTACTCCAGACCACCACCAGGGGGACTGAGAGGTACCCAGCGTCATGACTTCATTACTCCAGACCACCACCAGGGGGACTGAGAGGTACCCAGTGTCATGACTTCATTACTCCAGACCACCACCAGGGGGACTGAGAGGTACCCAGTGTCATGACTTCATTACTCCAGACCACCACCAGGGGGAGTGAGAGGTACCCAGTGTCATGACTTCATTACTCCAGACCACCACCAGGGGGACTGAGAGGTACCCAGTGTCATGACTTCATTACTCCAGACCACTACCAGGGGGACTGAGAGGTACCCAGTGTCATGACTTCATTACTCCAGACCACCACCAGGGGGAGTGAGAGGTACCCAGTGTCATGACTTCATTACTCCAGACCACCACCAGGGGGAGTGAGAGGTACCCAGTGTCATGACTTCATTACTCCAGACCACCACCAGGGGGAGTGAGAGGTACCCAGCGTCATGACTTCATTACTCCAGACCACCACCAGGGGGACTGAGAGGTACCCAGTGTCATGACTTCATTACTCCAGACCACCACCAGGGGGACTGAGAGGTACCCAGTGTCATGACTTCATTACTCCAGACCACCACCAGGGGGACTGAGAGGTACCCAGTGTCATGACTTCATTACTCCAGACCACCACCAGGGGGACTGAGAGGTACCCAGTGTCATGACTTCATTACTCCAGACCACCACCAGGGGGAGTTAGAGGTACCCAGTGTCATGACTTCATTACTCCAGACCACCACCAGGGGGAGTTAGAGGTACCCAGTGTCATGACTTCATTACTCCAGACCACCACCAGGGGGACTGAGAGGTACCCAGTGTCATGACTTCATTACTCCAGACCACCACCAGGGGGAGTGAGAGGTACCCAATGTCATGACTTCATTACTCCAGACCACCACCAGGGGGAGTGAGAGGTACCCAGCGTAATGACTTCATTACTCCAGACCACCACCAGGGGGAGTGAGAGGTACCCAGCGTAATGACTTCATTACTCCAGACCACCACCAGGGGGAGTTAGAGGTACCCAGCATCACGGCTCCAAACCACCACCACCAGGGGGAGTTAGAGGTACCCAGCATCACGGCTCCAGACCACCACCAGGGGGGAGTTAGAGGTACCCAGTGTCATGACTTCATTACTCCAGACCACCACCAGGGGGAGTTAGAGGTTCCCAGCATCACGGCTCCAGACCACCACCAGGGGGAGTTAGAGGTACCCAGCATCACGGCTCCAGACCACCACCAGGGGGAGTTAGAGGTACCCAGCATCACGGCTCCAGACCACCACCAGGGGGAGTTAGAGTTACCCAGCATCACGGCTCCAGACCACCACCAGGGGGAGTTAGAGTTACCCAGCATCACGGCTCCAGACCACCACTAGGGGTGTTAGAGCACTCATTATTATACATTTGGGTCCCAAGGTTTTTATTTGACCAATCATATCGAATGACGAATTTTGACTTGAGCCACCCGTCCCTGGTGACTTTCTTCAACAAACATGACAGACAAAACATTACGGTGGAACCCAATGTAAGTTGTTATAACGTCGTAACGAGTCAAGCAAAACCTTTACAATTTGAGAGGAATATGTTAACAACATAGAGACAAACGTTTGTGCATATTTTTTGTTGTTGTCATGAAGTCCATTTTTGAAAATCGCTATTTTGCAAGTTATCTGACTAGCTAACATTAGCCAGCTAGCTAGTGTTGGGAGAATGAATTTTGTAATTCGTGTTGTTTAATGTTTTAGGGACTCCTGTCTTGTGAAACAGTTGGATGTAAATGATCTAGCTGGTCAAAGCATTTACTGCAACTGTAATGTACAATTGTGTTAGCTTGCCTTGCAATGCATAATCGGTCGACCTCTAGAATGGACCCTAAAACGGACCCTAGAACTAATATTCATAGCTATCCCTAACCCTCAGCTATCATAGTTGTTGTATCAACTTCAAGTCTGAATGGCATTAATGAAACCTATGGATAGAGTAGAATATAATAGCTTTATTTTGCCTAGGATGCATGTCCTATATACACATGTACTGTAGTTATTACCACGCATGAGATCCCCCACATTGTAGCCTGTACATTGAATATATTCACTGATCATGTACTCTACCTTTGGCAAATAAAGGTGCGGTTCAGGTATGAATCTCAGACATTCTTCTTCAGTCATATCAAACTCCATTATTTGAATGATGCTGTGTCTACATGTATGTATTACAATTATACACTTCAACAGTGTTTACCTCTCCTGCTCCTGGGACATCAATGATTACACATTGTAACTATGCAACAGACTACAAACATGATTGATTTGTAATTCATATATACAGAAAAAAACCAATGCATATCTAACTCCCTTCATCTGCGTTAATCTGAGGACACAGGACAGTATTTCAACCACTGGAGAATGTGAAACGCTTTACTGAAAGAAGTTCATTATCCAGGTGTTAGAAATAAATAAATAATAAATGCCTTATAATTATGATAATTGTAACATTATAAATACAAGTTCAATCTGTACTTCAATGCACATGTGGTGTGCATTATAACACGAGGAAGAAAGACGAGGTGGGGAGAGAGGTGTAGGAGACAGAAAGACGAGGTGGGGAGAGAGGTGTAGAAGACAGAAAGACGAGGTGGGGAGAGAGGTGTAGGAGACAGAAAGACGAGGTGGGGAGAGAGGTGTAGAAGACAGAAAGACGAGGTGGGGAGAGAGGTGTAGGAGACAGAAAGACGAGGTGGGGAGAGAGGTGTAGGAGGCAGAAAGACGAGGTGGGGAGAGAGGTGTAGAAGACAGAAAGACGAGGTGGGGAGAGAGGTGTAGAAGACAGAAAGACGAGGTGGGGAGAGAGGTGTAGAAGACAGAAAGACGAGGTGGGGAGAGAGGTGTAGGAGACAGAAAGACGAGGTGGGAAGAGAGGTGTAGGAGACAGAAAGACGAGGTGGGGAGAGAGGTGTAGAAGACAGAAAGACGAGGTGGGGAGAGAGGTGTAGAAGACAGAAAGACGAGGTGGGGAGAGAGGTGTAGAAGACAGAAAGACGAGGTGGGGAGAGAGGTGTAGAAGACAGAAAGACGAGGTGGGGAGAGAGGTGGAGAAGACAGAAAGACGAGGTGGGGAGAGAGGTGTAGGAGACAGAAAGACGAGGTGGGGAGAGAGGTGTAGGAGACAGAAAGACGAGGTGGGGAGAGAGGTGTAGAAGACAGAAAGACGAGGTGGGGAGAGAGGTGTAGAAGACAGAAAGACGAGGTGGGGAGAGAGGTGTAGGAGACAGAAAGACGAGGTGGGGAGAGAGGTGTAGAAGACAGAAAGACGAGGTGGGGAGAGAGGTGTAGGAGACAGAAAGACGAGGTGGGGAGAGAGGTGTAGAAGACAGAAAGACGAGGTGGGGAGAGAGGTGTAGGAGACAGAAAGACGAGGTGGGGAGAGAGGTGTAGGAGACAGAAAGACGAGGTGGGGAGAGAGGTGTAGAAGACAGAAAGACGAGGTGGGGAGAGAGGTGTAGAAGACAGAAAGACGAGGTGGGGAGAGAGGTGTAGGAGACAGAAAGACGAGGTGGGGAGAGAGGTGTAGAAGACAGAAAGGGAAAGAGTTAAGGTCAGAGGCAGACAGCATGTGATTCATGAATTACAGTGCTACCCTAACATTCTCTCAGTTCATCACAATTGCGGTGTCTCCTAACCAGCCTTGGGCCCCCAGTCGGCCCGAAGGTTAACTTAAGAGCAGGTGAGGTGGCGTTGACGGGTCTGGCTTCCTCTCTCACATCTAAACATAACTGCAGACGAGTGACAGACGGATAGAGAGAGAGAACATGATTAAGCTTTGTTTTTTAAAATTCTAATTTATTCTTATTTCAATGTAAAGCAACTCTTTAATAATACTTCCTGTTGACCCGACCAAGTGACCTCTCACCTATGATCATGCTGTGCCCTCTGTCTGCCAGTTCAGATGTGGGAGGGGTTCACCAAAACAGCTGATATACCCTAGAGGATTTAGGGAGAAGGGTGAGAGGGATGGAAGTGAAGAAGAGAGACTGTTATTGTGTGTGTGTGTGTGGTCTCATCCGGTGTCCATGAAGGCCTGATTCACGCAGTTTCCTCAAAACAGTTGATGTTGAGATGTGTCTGTTAATTGAACTCCGTGGAGCATTTATTTGGGCTGCCATTTCTGAGGCTGGTAACTCTACTGAACTTATCCACCGCAGCAGAGGTAACTCTGGGTCTTGCTTTCATGTGGCAGTCCTCATGAGAGCCAGTTTCATCATAGCGTTTGATGGTTTTTGCGACTG